>NC_142408.1:14974510-14979510 GCF_059441095.1 Idiotropiscis lumnitzeri | reverse complement strand
GAATCTTTAGCTCCTTACAAGCGCTGACGAAATTGGTTCCTTGATCGGAACGGATGAGCTTTACAGGACCTCTCAGAGCGAGAAAACGCATGAGAGCATTTATGAAGCTTGAGGTGTCAAGCGATTCAATTACCTCTATGTGGACAGCTCGTACACTCATGCAGGTAAATAACACAGCCCACCGCTTACTCTGTGCGAGGCCACCCCTTGTGCGGCGTGAAGACACAGTCCATGGGCCGAACGTGTCTAAGCCAACTTTTGTGAATGGAGGATCAGTAGACAAACGGTCTGCCGGAAGATCAGCCATCTTTTGTGTTTGTGGGTTGCCACGTAGTTTACGGCACGTGACACACCCATGGATCGCACTGCTCACACGCCTCTTCCCACCAACGATCCAGAAACCGGCAGCTCGAATGGCTCCCTCAGTGAACAGTCGTCCCTGATGTCGAATTTTCTCATGGTGGTGTCTGACCAAGAGTGTTGCATTATGATGTTTGCCAGGGATAATAAGAGGATTTTTTTCTTCCTGGTGGAGTTGTGCTTCTCTGATACGACCTCCGACTCGCAGTAGGCCATCGGCATCGATGAAGGGATCTAGGGTTCTGAGATGGCTGTCTTTTCGAAGAGTTTCCTTCTTTTGCAGACAGGTGTACTCGAGTGCGTAGAACTCTTCTTGAACAACGTGGATGATGTTTTTTTCAGACTGCGAAAGTTCGTTGATGGAGATGGCAAGGTGACAATGATGCCAGCCTTTACAACTACTTAGTTTGGTTAAAGGACTCTTCTGAAAGAGGCGAGCAATATGAGTGAGGCGAGCAACAGCGCAGGTCAGTGACTTCCAGCTTGAAAACTTAGAGAAGCGCTGTGAGCCTAAATGTTTGGTCGACATGGTTGTGCTCATTGTGGACACCAGGGGACGAATATCTGGGTCTGTGGAAGGGTTCACCAGGTCGAAGGTGTCTTCTTCAGGCTGGACTTTCATGGATTGTTTTAGAAACGTAGGGCCGCTCAGCCAGATGGTTTCTGGGAGACGCGCGGCAGTATCTGACCTTGTGGCAATATCTGCAGGATTCTGTCCCGTGGGCACATACTGCCACTGCTCAGGGCGAGAGGACCTCCTTATCCGCAGGACTCGGTTATTGACGTACACATAGAAGCGTCTAGTCTCATTCTTGATGTATCCCAAAACTACCTTACTGTCGCTGTAGAAGGTAGTGTCGTCCAACTGTATGTCGATTTCTGAGGAGATGAGCTCAACAAGTTCCACTGCAAGGACGGCTGCACAGAGCTCAAGCCTCGGCACTGTGTGTTCAGGGAGAGGAGCCAGCTTTGCCTTTCCCATGATGAAACCCACATGGATTATGCCTTCTGCATCTGTTAGCCTGAGATAAGCTACAGCACCAATTGCCATAGTTGAGGCATCACAAAAGATGCATAACTCTCTGTGTGACATTTCTGAGAGGGATGTTCCTGCATAAGTCCGAGGTATCCGGAGACTGACAAGGTTGTCTAAAGAGGATCGCCATGTGATCCACACCTCTTTCATCTCGTTAGGGAGGGGAGAGTCCCAGTCGCTGTGGTTGTCTGTCAGCTCTCCAAGTATAGCCTTGCCCCGAATGGTGACTGGGGCGATGAACCCGAGAGGATCGTAGATGCTATTCACAGTCGACAGGACGCCTCGGCGTGTAAAAAGTTTTTCTTCATCACTTAATTTAAAGGTGAAGGTGTCAGACATCAAGTCCCAGTTGAGGCCCAGACTTCTCTGCATGGGAAGATCATCAGAACCGAGATCTAGGTCTTTGAAGTTGGTTGCGTGGTCTCGGGATGGAAAGGCCTCCATCAATTCTCTTTTGTTTGAGGTGATCTTATGTAGTCGCAAGTTTGATTTTGAGAGAGTGTCTTGCGCTCTCTTGAGCAGGTCCACTGCTGCTTTCACTGTCGGGAATGACTTTAAGCAGTCGTCTACGTAGAAGTCCCGGTTAACGAATTGTTTGACATCTGTGTCGCCTTTTTCTGCACTCTGCCGAAGACAGTAGATGGCCACTGCAGGAGAGGGACTGTTCCCAAATACATGTACCCTCATGCGGTACTCAATGATGTCCTGGGATGGGTCGTTGTCTCTGAACCACAGGAACCGAAGGAAGTTGCGGTCCTCTTCTCTGACGAGAAAGCAGTGGAACATTTGTTCGATATCCACCGTCACTGCTACGGCTTCCTTCCGGAACCTGAGGAGGACCCCGAGCAGGCTATTGTTGAGGTCTGGTCCGGTCAACATCACGTTGTTTAATGAGACTCCTCCATGCTGGGCGCTTGAGTCAAACACCACACGGATGCTTTGCGGTTTCTTTGGATGGTACACACCGAAGGTCGGCAAGTACCAGCGCTCTTCTACTTCCTTCAGAGGAGGTGCGGCTTCTGCGTGTTTATTTTGGAACACTCTTTGCATGAAGGTGAAGAAATGCTCCTTCATCACTGGCTTTCTGTTGAGACTCCGTATTAGCGACGAGAGTCTGTTTGAAGCTTGGACTTTGTTGTCGGGAAGACGACGCCTTGGTGACTTGAATGGCAGCGGAGCTACCCAGCTGTTGTCTTAATCTTTCCTTAGGTTCTTTTCCACAATTTTCAGGAACGAAATATCGTCAATAGATGGGGCCACCTTGTTATTGTCCTTTGTTTGTTGAAACACAGTGGAGCCTAACTGCTCGTTTTCTCTACTGCAGGTAAGTTTCTCTGTTGACTGTAGTTTAGGATGATTGAAACCCTGGAGCTGACTGTATCGCTCTTTCACCTGGAAGACGTTTGGGCAGGGTTCAAAGATGGAGGGGCGTTTCTGTTCTAGTGTCCTTGTATAAAGGGCATTTACTGTCTCAGGTTTGTGAACACCTCCCAAGCAAACATTTCCGACAATCACCCATCCCAAGTCGAGTTTTTGGGCGTAAGGAGCATATCCAGGGCCGTTTATCTGCTTGCGGACCTTGTGGGCCTTAATAGTGTCTCGCCCGAGAAGAAGCATAATGGGTGCACTCTGGTCGAGTGTTGGGATGAGATGAGCGATTGATTTGAGGTGGGGTTGGTTGGATGCAGCATTGGGTGTTGGGATCTCAGATCTGTTGTTGGGAATCTCGTTGCATTCCACGAGACACGGTAGCGGTAGATTGACTTTACTATCCATAGATTCGATTTGGTAGCCTGAAGCTCTTCTCCCCATGGTCTCTGTCACCCCAGAACAGGTGCGGAGGGAGTACGGAGAGCAGGGCCCTTGTATGTTGAAAGTGTCAAAGAACTCTGAACGGGCCAAGGATCTGTTACTGTGTTCGTCGAGGATTGCATAGACTTTCATTGATTTCTCACGACAGTTGACAGGGTAGATCTTGACGAGACAGATTTTTTAGCATGACCGGGCACTTTGATCTCGACCACAGACATGAGTGCAGCTACTTGTGACCTCGGAAGACACTGTAGAAGCTGGCTCCCCGCCATGCTGTATAGAGGGAAGTGGCTCCTCGGTCTGCGGTGCTGGTCCAGGGTGAAGTGCAGAATTATGTTTCTCACTCCCACATTCGGCGCATATGGCTGTGTATTTGCAGTCTTTCGCCATATGTTTTGTTGACGTGCAACATTTATAGCAAATCTTGTTCTCTTTGAGGAATGCTTTCCTTTCCTCGATGGGTTTCTCGCGGAAAGCCCGACATTTACGTAGTAGGTGAGACTTTTTGTGGATGGGGCACTGGCGATCAGGGTTCTCATCTCCAGTTCTGTTTTCAGTAGTAGATACGTCTGTCTTGTGAACTGAGATTTCTCTTTGTTTATTTGTTTTGAAAGACTTGACAGCTTTCGAGGTGTCCACTTGACTAACAAAGTTGAAGCTGGGATCATTCCTGATTTTAGCTTGGTGAAATATGAAGTCAACAAAGGTGCAAAAGGGAGGGAACGAAACTTGATAGCGTTGCTTGTAGTTGGATCCAATCGACAGCCACTTCTCTTGCAGATTATAAGGCAGCTTTTGGACCAGTGGATTTATTCCTCTCGCCGTGTCAAGGTAGTGAAGGCCAGGGAGGATTCCGTCCGCCTTCGTAGCTTGCAGCTCCATCAGTAGGTCACTGAACTCGTGAAGTTTCATATAATCTTTGTTGGTGATTTTTGGGAAGTTGGTGATGCATTGGAAGAGAGCCTCTTCCACCATTTCAGGAGCTCCATAGCATGCATCCAGTCTGTCCCAGATCATTTGCAGTCCCTGTTGGGGACGATTAATATGAACGGCCCTAATACGTTTTGCATGCTCTGCTGAATCTTTCCCAAGCCACTTTACCAGAAGATCTATTTCCTCGCTGAATGTTAGGTCGAGTCCCGCCACTGCGTTTTGAAAGGACCGCTGCCAAGCTCTGTAGCTCTCCGGCTGGTCGTTAAATTGGGTCATACCAGTGATAACCAGCTCACGCCGGGTGAAGAATCTGACAAACTCGTTTATGCCTGATTGGTCGAGATTGGCGTTTTGTGGTAGATGGCTGGGCACGATGGGATGTGGAGGAACATTGTTGCTGGCCGCTTGGTAAACGTTGTGATAGCTATGTACACGATTGGGCGTCGAATGCATGCCTGGAGTGCGTTGGGACTGCTGAGCTGCTACTCTGCTTGGTGATATATGGGTGAGGAGTCTAGCACCGGCTGGAGTGTTCTCTATATTGAGACCTTGAGCTTGAATAGAGTTTCGTGGCAATGACTCCATACATCGTTCATTGCTCTTGTCCTGAGAGTGTAGATGTTGTGCCATTGTTGGATCTCTGTATAGCTGTCCAGTCGTATCTAAAGAGAACAGGGACTCTGCGTCTAGCTCACCCGGTTCATCCTGAACATGTTCTTGTAGTAATGTGATTGAATGTTGTCTTGATTGTTCCACAACATATTGTTTGGTCCGTTCTACAGGGTTAAGGGGACTTTCTCCAAATTGGAGCATTCTGCTGGCTTGCTCATTCTCTTCCACAGCAGCTTCTAGAGTCTCT
>NC_142408.1:14957010-14969510 GCF_059441095.1 Idiotropiscis lumnitzeri | reverse complement strand
GCACTGAGAGAAAAGGGGGTTAATATTTTCATAGATCCTAATTTTCACATTTTTTCTATTCGTTAAAAAAAAAAAGTTCAAAATATCATGAAGATTTTGTTCCACTTCACAAATGTGTCCCATTGAGTGGTGATTCTTCACCAAAAATTCTAAATTTCAATTGTTATGCTTGAAACCTGAAATGTGAAACAAGATCAAAAAGATCGAGCGGGCCTCACACTTTCGCAAGGCCATTTACAATCATAACTCTTATGTTTTTGCTCCATATTTTCAGAAGCTAAGATCAAAGATCCAAGACTGTCAGTGTGTCAATAGCTGTCATAATAAAAGGCACCTTTTAAGATGTGTAGTTTCACTGTATTCACACCGGCTACCGGCTTCCCAACACCTACCCCCATTCTTCTCCAGCCAATAGAGTTTAAATGAGAAAAGGTTTTGGCTCTGCCAGTCCAAATAATTAACATGGGAGCAAAAACATAAGTGTTGCACTTAGATTTTTTTAAGCGCAGAAATACTCTAAAAATTACATTCAGTACACAAGTTAGAATCCCAGCCATTTATGTTAATGCATCTATTTTGTTTCCAACTATAATGACAGATTGTATGAATGTGACATTAGTATGAAAAAGGTTGATAGTTTGATGACAAAGACAAAAAAACAAGATAAGGCATTAGAAAGCTGCGTTATCTGTTTGACTAACCTGTTTAACGTTCAATTTTTTTTTCTTTCATTTTTAGGAAAGAACTGACCTTGGCAAAAAACAACAAACTCAAAGTGCCTGTATAAGCAAGGAACCAGATTTCTGACTGAACAGCGGCCCAGTCTTCAAGAACTTGGCAGTGGCTAGCACCACTGATATGCCATTAAAAAATGTATCCAATCATTTAAGTACTTTGGGTTACTGCATTTCCCACGGAATTCAATGCTTGTGTATTGTGTATTTCTGGTGCATACATCACCGAACGTCAAATTTAATAAATGACTAACTAGGACTGAAAAGACAATTTACCTAAATTAGATAATTGGATGCATTTTTTGCTCTTGCACCATTTCCTTAGCGAAAATAAATTAACTTTAACCAATACCAATTTGACAGTTTAACTCAGTTACTTTTGCTTTTTTGTGTCGGACAGCTCTTGGAACCGACAATGTTTTTGCTTCAACAGTTTCAGATTTTAAGTTGAAGATTGGAAAGCGTCCTTTGCCATCATCTCCGCTAGCTGTCAAACAATTAGTAGACCACTTCAGAATTATTAGGCAATTCCAATGACAAAGGTTTTATGAATCTCCACCACAAACGGATCTTAAATGAATGAAAGTGATTGAAGTGAAAATTAAAAGTAATTAAAGACGTTTTAAAAAAAAATTCATTTTTCATCTAATTTTCAGGGGCTCAAAAGTACATGGGAACTTGCCGTAATAATAATGATAAAAAAGAATAAAACGAATAAAAGTAATAAAAATAATAATAATACAACTTGGATGAACACCAGAAGTCTGCACCTCATTGATATTACCAATGTCTGCTCTCCCTTTCCAACCTTCAGTTGTTGCTTGTTTGCAGTTGTTGCAACTGCCATGATTCCAGGTTTGCAGTCCCGGGATTTTTTTGTGTTATTGCTTTTGTATTTTTGACATTTGTCAACATTTAGCGTCATTGTTCTCAGTTTAAATCCCACGCATCACAAAACCATACTCAAATCTACCAACTCAGCCAGTGGCAGCCATCATAGGGTCCCATTAATATTATGATGATATGACCACAGTTTAGTTCTATCACATGCATTTCACATTCTGCGGGGGTGTTGTGGACAAATAAAGCTTGTACTCGTGAGTGAAGATGGAAAAACTCAAACCATATACACTGCTAGTTTTACTGTGGATTTAAAAAGTCTACAGAAACCATTGACTGCCAGGTCGTTTTTGATGATTAACAACTGATCTGATGCTCAAGTCTTTCAGAATTCTTTGTAAACTCAAGTACGAGGGATTGGCATAATTATTGATTCATAAATCGATAAAAAATTAAACGGATTGTTGGTGCTGCAACCAGTTAAGGTGCTGTTGGCTCTTTTGTAACTAGTTTGTGATATATATAAAAAACAACTTGAGGTCAGGTATGCAAATTCAACTACATCCATGAAGACCTCATTTCAACAACATTCGTATCAACATATCAATATAAAGGAACTCTGCCACACAGGACCATTTTCTGGTTTTAGATGAGCCGCTGCATAAAAGTATGAAAATGGCCCAAATAGGTATATGTATGTGTATAAGGGTACAAGGGTTTATTTATATTTTTATACCCCATCATATCCACAAAGAACGATAATCTGTTGGTTAGTAACTGATAGCACTCAAACTTACCAGAAGCTTGGAAAGCTATGAAAAAGCAAAAGACATTAGGAGAGAATTTAGTTTTACGTCAGACAGGAAAGTGGGGTTGGAATCAGTCAAATGACAGATTATGTATGATAAAATACAATTTAAAAGCTTTGAAAGAATATATAGTATTGTGCACCCTTCCTGATTCCTTTTTTTTTGTCACACTTGTTTTAGAGCAAATTCAAGACAACATAAAGTATAACTTATCCACTCATTGACAATGAAAGGTGTGGCTGATTTTTTTTACCACCATTTTGAAACGTAATTGCCGCCAAACTGAATGCTTGATCCATGCTTTCTGACAAACATCTCAAGTTATCCTTCAAATACATTTTCGTGAAGAGTAAATTTAAGCCAAAAGTCACAGACGCACATTGTAGTAGCTCTATTTGTTAAAGCGGGCGACCGAGTGCGATGTTGTGCCTCTTGTCATTTTAAACTCTACCGCTCACACCTCAGCACCAGCAGCGGGGAGAACCAGCTTTCTTTGACAGGGGCAATGTTTCAAAAACTAACTCATGACAAATAAAATAAACAAACTACCCCACGTTTTAACTGAGGAGGCGAGGAGGGGTTGCTAAGCGTGCTAATCACTAAAGTGAAATACAGAGTCAGGAAAGACACAAAATAAGTGCCTAGGTGTACAGTCGCCTTTTAACAGAAGTGTGACTGGAACCGCATTAGGGCGGAGAGCCAGCAGCTATGAACAGAAATGTTGTATATCAATCAATACGAATCTAGACGTAAAATAAGATAACGGCTACATTAGCAATTTAGCAGATGCTCTCAGACCGGAATACGTCAAGGTTACGATATCAAATGTATATTCTATATTTATAATCTCATCAATAATATTTACACTATTTTGCACCACAGAGTACGGAGTTTTGAGAACTATGCAGTAATGGGTCTCAAAATTACATTATTTAAATCAATTTAGCTTTGCTAGGGTACAATGATTTGATAATCTGACATTTATGTACAAAGAACATGTACATTCTTATGGAATGTAAAACATTTTATGGTTTAAAAAAATGCATCTTCATATACACAATTACACATAAATACAAAATTGTACTTGGGGGTAGTTTTTAAAAAAAATAATAACAGCGCCCCCTCACAACTTTTTTAGTGTCCTTGCATTATTACAGTAATAGCTCTATTGATTTTAATGGTATGATGTAATTTTTTTTGTCATGTTTGCAAATGGCACTATACATTGCGAAGAAAATCGCAAATCAAATCGAAATCGCAATATCTGTCAGAATTGCAAGGCAATTTTTCTCCCCAAAAATCGTTCAACCCTAGTGACCAGTGGGTGCCGCTTCAATTGGGAATCCTTCCAGGACTTTCACACAGCACAGTCACTTGCATGGTTCACTTTTTGGGGGCATTTAGATGGCTAATTCATATCAAAAGAGATAAATAAAACAATTGGGGGGCATTCAGATGGCTAATTCACAGCAAAAGAGATAAATAAAACAAAGGTAACAAAATATGTGAGCAAATCACAAAACTGAGGACAACGGAGGAAATGACACACAATTGCATTAATACAGAAATTACACAGAATGATTGAAAGTTGCATCTTAACTAAGCATTTTCCAGTGTTCCTGTATCGCCAGCTGTTTTAGAGAATTTGGCTGATATTTCAGCACCCACAGAATATTGCATTCTCTGACAGCATAGGCACCAAACCCCTCCAAAACAGAAGATTCTCTCACCACATAATCTTTATCGACAACTCAAAAACTAGGCTGATCTCAAGTTCAAAGCAACGTAGCATTAGCATCTACTTGCATCTAGTCATCCTTACAATTGTGTAAAAGTACAAATTTCAGAGACAAGCTTGTATATATATATATATTTTTGAGCAATATGTTTATATGTGGCAGTAAACTGTTAGATTCAAGTGGACGACGTCCACGGCAGTGAATGAGCTAATCGCACCATTTTTTTTCCATTTCACTGGAGCGGCAGGATCTGAAGCTTACTTCGACCCGCATTCTGGCTTAACAGCTTCTTTATGCGATATGACATTTCTAGAATAGACAACAGACAGAACAACATTGTGCTAGGATACAACCAAACTAACCCCGTCCACTTATATTTAAAATCTATTTCCTTGGTCAACTATTCTCTCTTTTGTAGTGTTCAATCCGTCGTAATGTAGATGACATTGCGGTGAAATGTCATTTACTAATATCAGAAAGGTTTTTTTTTTTTTTAAACTGGAAATAATTTAAACTACATTTTGCATTATCTTGGGTTATCTTCGTCAAACAGAATATAAAGAAATCAGGAAGGGGCAACTTATTTTTTCACAGCAGTAGCAGCTGTTATTGATTTTTCACACAGCTAGAGTAACGTTAATTTACCTCAAGTTTCCTCAAACATACAATGCATTAGGAAAGTGGACACAGCGCTTCAAGTAGTCAGCACGTATATTTTGTACTTATTTCAGTAAAAGAAAAGAAAAAATATCCTCAAAACACTGACGTTTCTTTTTTTTAATCTTGGCAAGTTTAGGAAAGGTGGCCCGGTGGCCGACTGGTTAGCACAATGGCCTCACAGTGCAGAGGATGTGGGCTCTGTTCCGGCTCAGGCCTTCCTGTGTGGAGTTTGCATGTTCTCCCCGTGCCTGCTTGGGTTTTCTCTGCATACTCCAGTTTCCTCCCAACATCCAAGGAACGGCAGGTTGATTGAACACTCTAAATTGGCACGAGGTGTGAGTGTAGGAGCGGACGGATGTTTGTCTTTGTGTGCCCTGCAATTGGCTGGCAACCAGTTCAGGGCGTACGCCGCCTACTGTCCAAGACAGTTGGGATAGGCGCTAGCACACTCGCAACCCTTGTGAGGAGAAGCGGAACAGATAAAGGATTGATAAAACCTTAGGGGGGGGAAAAAAAACTAAAATGACATAATATTTGTATTTTTAGCCTTGGTTTAGTACTTTGTTAATGCACTTTTTGGCCGCAATAGAGGAATTTTCCCCATTCCTTGTCGCGTCTCTCAAGTTACATCAGGTTAGATAGGGAGCGTGTTCAGATTTTTTCAAATCACTCCGATATGTTCCCTCAGGGTCTGCCTGGGCTGCTTAAGGACATACAGAGTAGGGCTAATGAAAAACCCCAAAATGTGAAAAGTCAAGGAAACGCAAATCTGTGTGGAAAATATTTTCATTTGTAAAATTTAATGTGAATTGAATCAAATCAAATTGTCCAATTCAGGTTCAGTTTTTCAAGGAAAAATTAAAATTAAACAATGCTCATTCAATTTATGTAATTTAGAGTCAGTTTTTCCAATGCATTGATTCAAGTTTCGCAATTCAAATTCAAATCTAAATGATTAAGATTGTTGCTGGGGTTACATCTTTAAGCCCATGTGGGGATGGACTCGTTTCCACTCTGGCATTGCTCACGGCGAGGAAGGGCAAACAGGTGTAGGTATTTTTATTGCCTGCCGGCTCACCGCCTGTACATACGTTTGGAATAAGGCTGTAATAATTGGGAAAAAATGAAGCGCAGTGAACATTTTCCAATTGCACTGTATTTGATCACCAATGAACTAATTGGTGTCAGTGGTGGTAAAAAAAACAAATAAAAACTAATATAAAATACCTGAATGTTGGTAGGGTCCTTATAGGACTCATCAGTTGCAGTCTGCAGTTTCTCGCTGATCCAAGCTTCTATTTCATCCACATCTCGGCTGAATTGCTGCAGGGTCTGGGATTCCCCGAGCTTTGATCGCTTTTCTATCATCTGGGCCTTTAGCCGACGCCACCTTTCAAAGTATCAAAGTATTCAAGTTTTTAATTGTTTTTTCTTTTTTTTTTTAGTTTCTGAAAGTGTTTAGGTCTTTCTAAAAAACCTGAACACACAAAGTACCCCACCTAATACCCTGTAATTGCTTATGAGGTGTATCAGCACAATAATGGGCCTTTTCTAGAAAACATCAGCACAATTTTCAACATATATATCTCTTTTGAACATGTATATCTATCATTTTGGTAGACAACATTTCCTGTCAAAAAGAAAAGCATTAAAACTGCCAACATCTTTGCAATTAAAATAAATAATAATTAAAATTAATAATCAACATTTGGTTCGTGCGCAAACTCTCACCACTTAGCTAGATTTGGGTTTGTCCAGAGAGCATTTTCCCAGATTGATAGTGGTTTGTCCAGGCGCAAAGCACATGGCTGCCAATAATAGTGGTAAGGATTGTATTTATAGTGGAACTCCAAAGGCAAAGATTATGGGTACTCACAATGGCAGGTAAAATTGTGAATGGAAACACATCTAGTACAAACTTAGATGCATCCCATCAATTTTGCTGAGCCTGACTCTGATGTATCCTGAACTGCCACGCTCTTGGTAGGGACCTATAAGACTTATTTGTTCCGCCCACTTTTTTCATGTTATAATCAACTCCCCCTATTAATGATTCACTACTCACAAATTCACCTATTTACCATATTTTTACAGCCAAAATATGCGCTGTATCAAAGGGTGCAGCACCAGTTGAGGGTGCTATTTCTGTATCTAATACTTAAACTGGGAGCGCCGCACTAAGAGGCAGATGCTAGCTTGCGCATGCAAGCAAAGGCTTCTTGGGAGCCAGTCAGCCTCAGCCAATCACATGCCAATTTAGAGAGATGTGAGTGGTGTCCTCTGGGCAGTGTGTGCGTTATTTCTTTAATTTATTTTTTGCAGTCTGCTGTCTAAACCTGTGATGTGTCTTGCTGGCAATAACATGAATGATAATACAGACTACGACATCGTGGACAGCTGCCCTTTTTGTGCAGCTTTCTCCTGCACCATCACCAAAAAAAAGTATTCACATAATGTATTTGTCACAGTCAATTCAAGACATTGATGTCTCAGACTTTGGCCAGCAGGGTGTGTGTAAGATAAGCTGAAGACCACATTAACCTCAAGTAACTTTATGTAATCAGTTTGTGTATTTCTAATCATGTTTTTATACGCTACTTGTATTAATAATTGCACACGCACACACACACACACACACACCTACATGTTTGCTCTAAAGTTAAATTCCTGACCTGGAGTTTCGTGTCATCCAAAATGACCCTCATTGTGATTTGAGTTCCTGTTTTCTGGGGTTTCGGGTCGTCTAAACTGACCCTCATTGTGAGAGAAAGCTTCTGTTTCCTGGAGATTTGTTCGTCTAAACAGACCTCCATTGTCATTTAATTTCTGAGTTTGTTTCAAGCTTTAATAAAAAAGAGGAGACGGTGGGATGAGAGGCAGAGGGTGTGCAGAGCTGAACTGAGCAAGACGCTTGTCTTCTCGCTGCCTCTCTCTCCCGTTCGCGACGGGTAAAAACGAAAACCTTGCCTGATTTATTTCTGATCTTCAGCCACCTTTAGTAAGTTATTTCAGTCTCTTAAAGGCGTCAGGGCGTTTAAACCTGACAGTGTGCTAACATGCACCCTGAAATGCGCCAAGGGGATCAGACCCAATGGTCGAGAGAGTTACTCAGTCTATACAATGAGCGCGTTGCATTACAAGGCGCATTGTTTGTTTTGGGGAAAATTTTGGACTAGTGCGCCTTATGGTCGTGAAAATACGGTAAGTTTTTTTTAACTGTGAAAAAGAAATCTTTCCAACCTGTCAAGAACTTCATTGCGTCGACTGAAGATCTCAGGTTTGGCGTAATGGTCAGCTCCAATTAGTTGATTGGCAAAGGACTGGAGAGCAGCGATTTTCTCTTCCTATGCATCCAGACAATTACAGGTTTATAGAACAAAAATCAGTAATCCACAAAGACAACAAAATGTGTGTGAAAATTTACCTGCACATTAATGGCTTTATCAAAGTCTTCATGCTTTTTGATTAGTGCCTCAACACTATCAAGGGAGTCTCCCTTGTCATCGCTTGCAAGGAAGGCTTCACGAGCTGCCATCCAATTCTCAGCCTGTTCACAGTCCCTGCTAAAGAGCTGTGACATGAATTCAGAAAACTGAATTATTGAATGAATGAATTTATTGGAATATGTTGATAACACAAGGCATCAAAGAAATAAAAAATTGAGACAGATTATACACTTGTTTCCTTTATTAAACAAGAAATCTTTTCTCTACAATTACCTGAAACTCCAGGCACTGGTCCAACATCATGCGCCGTTGTACCCAGGCCTTTTCCAGATCAGCTCGCTCCAAGTCTAAAGCCTCCAGTCTTTGCTTGATCTCGGGACTTGCATAATGACCTTGCACCAACAGCTGCTGTCCAAATTGCTCAAAGGCTTGGAACGTGCCAAGACGAGCATCTATCTCCGTGCGATGTTCCTTGAGAAATGAAAATAAAGAGAAGCAAAGAGAAAAAAATTACGAACACTTCATATTAACAGCTTGATTAAGAAATCTTCACAAGAAACCAATCACTTTTATTCACCTGATGTCTTTCTAGAAGAGCTTCAGCTCCAGTCACATCCTTAGCTAGCTCCTCTGAGGAGACCAGTCCTCGGATACCATTAACCCAGGACATGAGGTCTCTGCGTACAAAGACAGCAAGACAACTTAAGACAAACATCACTTTAATATCAAGGTCTTAATCGCCATAAAGCTCAAAGTAACTTTTTGTATACATGTAGTAAGTTCTTTTGGTTGTTTTCTGATTAGCATTATATAGGAATAGTTGGATATTATTGAGAAAAAAAACACAGGTTAACGAACATCCCCGAAAAACTCCTTGTAGACTCACACACATGCGCACAAACACACACAAAAACACATGATGCTCTTCTCACCGAAAATCAGACAGAAAGCGTTGCAGGTCGTGTGAATTTCCCAGCTTATCTTTGCGCTGGTCAGCTCGTCCTACTAGGCTGCTCCAGGCAGTATTGAGCTCAGTACATTTCTCTTGGATGTCATCCATTGCTTCCGGGTGGGACTGTATTAGACGTTGAGCTGTCTCCCCAAGAGAGTTCACCTGTGAAATGATACAAGTAAAATGGGCTGTCACTTATATAGCTTTTCTACCTACTGTACTCAAAGCGCAAAATGAGAACAAAGAGCCGTATGCATGTTTGAAGCGCATATCTACTCATGATTCATCAATAAATTCTTCCTACTTTGTATATTATGTGCATACTCTGGACCTCCTTAGACCATACTTACACACAAAAAATGAAGGATCATCATTTGAAAAATATAAAACATTTTTTAGACAAGATTCATAACATAGTGAACGAAAATCATTCAGAGAGAGAGAGAGAGAGAGAGAGAATGAGAGAGACAGAGAGAGAGAGAGAGAGAGATTTATAATGATAATGATAATAATAATAAATTAGATTTGGAAGCGCCTTTCAGGACACTCAAGGACGCTGTACAGAACAAAATGCAAAGTAAAAACAAATAAAGGTAAAAAACACCAACACGTAAAACAATCTGGATAAAATACAAAAGTGGACGAGGGACATATCGGACTTAGAGAGAGTAGTGAAGGCGGAACAGATGGGTTTTGAGTTTAGTTTTGAAGGCAAGGAGGGTGGTGCAATTTCGGAGGTCAGGTAGGAGAGAGTTCCAGAGCTGAGGAACAGAGTGGCTAAAGTGGCCATACATATATATATATATATATATATATATACATATATACATATATATATACATATACATACATATACATATTTATATATATACATACATATATATACATATACATACATATATATACACATATACATACATATATATACACATATACATACATATACATACACATATACATACATATACATACATATATATACATACATATATATACATATATACATACATATATATACATATACATACATATATATATACATACATATATATACACATATACATATATATACATACATACATATAAATACACATATACATACATATATATACACATATACATACATATATATACATATACATATATACATATACATACATATATACACATATACATACATATATACACATATACATACATATATACACATATACATACATATATACACATATACATACATATATACACATATACATACATATATATTAGGGCTGGGCGATATGACCTAAAATCAATATTGCGATAAATTGGGCAATTTTACCTCGATAACGATAAATGCACGATAAATTCCCCCTGAGGACCAAAATCAAAATAAATGCAGGAAATGCATATTAACTGCTTTTTTTTATTGACCAACTGGTACACATTACTTTCAATGAAAAATAGAAGTACAAAAATCATTTGAATAAACATTCAAAATAGCATGCTTTGCATGACTTGAACAATGTCACAAAGAACAGGAGAAAAGGGGTACCTCTCGCAAAATCTTTTTTATGTAAATATATTGTGCCGAGATGCTGTAATGCCATTTGCAAAGGCCTAGATTTGTGTAAAGGTATCTTGTAAACAATATAAATAATGCCATGTGCAAAGGCGCTAGTCGCCTGTAAACAAAATGCTAAATAAAATTTTAAAAATGTCAATGAAATGCCAATGCCAAATGAACAAGTGTGCTTCATCAGGAAAATGCCGTCTCGAGTACTCCGGTGCGCAGTCGCCACTTGTCGTCTATGTACTGCACATTCAGGCTCAAACAGGGATCCATGTTGCGACTCGACCACAAGTCGGATGTGGATGCAAAATGCTTGACATGTCTAAGCTCCCGTCCCGATGTTGTCCATATCGGGAAGTGCTGTTTGCGGCAAATATTTTCGTACCTCTTGTCGGCTACGTTCATGAGGCGTTTAAATCCTGTGCGCTCCACTGTAACTAGAGGAGCTCTATCTTTAGCTATGTGCTAGGCTATCGCGTCCACCACTGTGGCGTTTTCTCGTATGATGTCGACTCTGTTAGTGGGCTGTTGTCACTTGCCCAACCTTGCTTCTCACTTTGAACTTTAAGCACAAGCTCCAAGTCAACAGCATAGTTGTGTTGTGGGTGGTGAAAAAGAAAAGGTTGGACGCGCTGTTTCAGGTGCTTACGACGCACTTTGTAGTTCATGTTCTTTTGCTCAAACATCGTCTTTATGGAACCCAAAACATTTCCAAACAACAGATGTCCAATTTCTTTTCGGGACAAGCGCGACAGGAACAATTTCAACTAACGTTACTTCGTCTGCAGCCGTGTCAGCCGCTTCAGGATTTGAATCGCCAGCAACAAACGAGTCTTCTGTTTACATTCTTCTACAGCGCATGTGTCACGTGACTACATGCGCTGGAGCCGTCTTAAAGAGGCACGAACATCGCCACAGACAGAAAAGACTTTTCTTTTTCTTTTTTTTTTTTTTAGATACCGAATTTACCGACATGGGCAAAATGATGTCGGTCATTCTAATACATTTCGGTAACGGTAAATTTTCGGTTTATCGCCCAGCCCTAATATATTTATACATATACATACATATATATATACATATACATACATATACATACATATATATACATATACATGCATATATATATACATATACATACATATATACATATACATGCATATATATACATATACATCCATCCATCCATCCATTATCCGCCGCTTATCCGGGGTCGGGTCGCGGGGGCAGCAGCTTCAGCAGGGAAGCCCAGACTTCCCGCTCCCCAGCCACATCTTCCAGCTCTGCCGGAGGGATGCCCAGGCGTTCCCAGGCCAGCCGGGAGACGTAGTTTCTCCAGCGTGGCCTGGGTCGTCCTCTGGGCCTCCTGCCGGTGGGACATGCCCGGAACACCTCGCCAGGGAGGCGTCCAGGAGGCATCCTAAACAGATGCCCGAGCCACCTCATCTGGCTCCTCTCTACGTGGAGGAGCAGTGGCTCGACACCGAGTCCCTCCCGGATGGCCGAGCTTCTCACCCTATCTCTAAGGGAGAGCCCAGACACCCTGCGGAGGAAACTCATTTCGGCCGCTTGTATCCGAGATCTTGTTCTTTCGGTCGCGACCCACAGCTCGTGACCATAGGTTAGGGTAGGAACGAAGATCGACCGGTAAATCGAGAGCTTTGCCTTCTGGCTCAGCTCCCTCTTCACCATGACAGACCGATACAGCGTCCGCATCACAGCGGAGGCTGCACCGATCCTGTCGATCTCTCGCTCCATCCTCCCCTCA
>NC_142408.1:14922010-14952010 GCF_059441095.1 Idiotropiscis lumnitzeri | reverse complement strand
AAATGTCAGTGGTGTCCGGATACAACTATTTTCACTTACACTGTGGCCTGAAGTAAAGTCCGATACCGATATAGACCGAAATGATATGAGCAGGAATGATATATGCTTCATTTTTTTTTTAGTATGAATTGTTAGAAGAGACTTGATCAAGTTGTACTATTAAAATAAATAAAAATGGTAAGCAGCGGTCGGTATGAGAAAATGATTATCATTCATTAATTCAAACAATGTTCTGCACTTCAACAAAATAAATGAAAAATAAATCAATGGGAATTTGAACTGGTTTTAAACGGGCACATCCAACTTTTTACATGGTTGCACCAGCGCTAATTAAGAAAGATATATGACAGAATCACCTTCACAGAGCTACCAATTACAGAAATTCACATCCTGAACAATTTGTCAATTTTCCGAGTTTTTCAATGATGTCTATTTTTTGGTGTTTGAGTATGAGCACCTTAAAATATGAAATTATTCGCGAGGCCGATGTGAGTGCAGTTTGGTGAGTTTTTGTTCACGTTTAGTTCCACAAAAATGCAATTCGTTGTGGATAATAATAATCTCTACAGTCGCTGCTCGTGCCCGAAAACTCTTTTCTTACGATCAATGCAGGGGTGTGATGTGCAGAATTTCCCGGGATTTTTTTTCTTCCAAATTTGGAATAGAGTTGTAACATTATGAGGAAAACGTTAATGGTAAATATTTTCTTTATGTACTTTTTCACTGGTGAGAATAGTATAGGATGGCCGAGTGGTCTAAGGCGCCGCGTTCCGGACGCAGTCTCCCCAGGAGGCCTGGGTTTGAATCTCGTGGCTGCCAGGATGGCCGAGTGGTCTAAGGCGCCGCGTTCAGGACCCAGTCTCCCCAGGAGGCCTGGGTTCGAATCTCGAATTTCCCCATTGTGGGACTAATAAAGGCATTATTATAATAGCAAATAGTAAAGGTAAAAGGCCACATTCCTCATCTCATAGTGCCCTTAAAGTAGAAAAATATAGTCGATCAATAGATTCAGATATTTAGGTCCTTTTCTAATAAAAGTACAGTCTGTATATGATATAAATTGGGTAAACCGTTCCCACCTGTGGAATCGCTGCACTTCATGGGCACTACCCAACAGGTTGCTCCTTTCTTCAGCCAACTGCTGCAGTGATTTCCAGTGGTTATTCAATTCCTATTAAATACAAAAAAAATGAAATTAGCTACTTTCACACAGCCTTCTTGGCGAACTGGTACATCAGAGACTTTCGATCAGGGGGAACAGAATTACGTTTTCTTGATGTACAGGCCTGCAGAGATGTTGCCCAAGTCGACAAGTCCACATGTATTGTTTCGTGTGATTATGAATGAGTTGAAAACAATACAATCGATGGACAAACAGCAGTGTGTCTTGCTTTTCTGACTTAAGCATAGAGCTGATAACAATATTGCTTCAAATTGGCTAATGCTTCTTTTTGACATCACTTCTTTCATCTTTCATTAATGCATAGCTGTGCACGTCATTTTGGCGCATTTGAGTCAGTGGGAGTGTCAGGTATAAACTTTATGGTGAACGACCATGATGACGTTGCTTCCCATAAGCCAATTGACCTGTGTATACATTGAGCACTATATTAACTTGTGCCTTGACCAGGAAACCTGTTTAGATCTGCAAGGCATAGGGGGTAGAGCGTTCGCGTCAGGTGCGCTTTCCTCCGCCCCCCCTTTCGTGTCAGAGGTTCAAAGGGCTCCATTCAATTAGATTTTCAATTAACAATTCACTTTGATTTTCGATTCAATCAACAAAAAAAATCCCTAAGAATCAGAACCCAGAAGTGTTAGGAACACAAATTGAATCAGAGAACCTGAATCAGAAACGCCCAAATTCAAACGATGCCCAACCCTACTAACAATACAATGGCTAAAATTACAGACATGTTCTGTAGCCAAAATCTGAACTAATTATGAACAATAATCATGCAAAGGTTGTACAAGGCCTTTCGATAACATGGTAGGAAGGCATTTTTGTAAGAAGCAATTCTTACCTTAATTGTGTTAAAGTTAGCCGTTGTTTGAACAGCCAAGCGTACGTTCTTTTGAAAAAAGAGAGAGCATTGCAGAAAAAACACAATTAGAGAACAACCTTAGTTAAGCAACCATACCACATTTTCTCAAATTATTATTAAAAATTCGGTTCCTATATTGTACACAACTAATTGATTATGGCGCATACTGCAGCGCTTTCTTGTCAATGTACTACCAGACTTTTGAAGGACACTTGTTTTAGTTTTTTTTGCATTTTATTATTAGCTTATTGAGTCAAACGGCCGAAAAATAACAATTTCCAGCATTATCAAGCACTTCACCTACAATTAAAGCACTTTTCAAACCTTGAAAACTCATTCAAATCCAACGACTTTCAAGGTTTTCAAGCACCCATACGAACCATCTACCTCTATATATTCAAAGTGAAGTTGCAAGCGAGCAATGAATGACAGTCTTACTAAGACTGGAAGGCAACGCCGGATGAGTGACGCCACAATTTGTGACTGGATTCTGGATGCTTGGGGTAAGGTGTGCAGTGTTGATCGAGCTTCCGCAAAAATCTGCATAATTTCGTAGGTGCCGCACGGCCGGCACCAAGACTGACAATATGAGAGGGTGTTAAATTATTGACTTAAGTACAACCAAACTCAGTTTTGTTACCGCTGCCTTTTTAAAAACATCCACTAGCATGCATGCATTTTGATCAAACACCAGTGGTGTGGGTTGGCTGAGTGACGCCACAATTTGTGACTGGATTCTGGATGCTTGGGGTAAGGTGTGCAGTGTTGATCGAGCTTCCGCAAAAATCTGCATAATTTCGTAGGTGCCGCACGGCCGGCACCAAGACTGACAATATGAGAGGGTGTTAAATTATTGACTTAAGTACAACCAAACTCAGTTTTGTTACCGCTGCCTTTTTAAAAACATCCACTAGCATGCATGCATTTTGATCAAACACCAGTGGTGTGGGTTGGCTGGCAATATGAGGAATTGAATGAGTTAAGTGCTGCCTCCATTGTGGATATTTACCTTCCATGGAGATGCAGTTTTGGAATCCGCTTCATCCTATTAAATTATAAGACATGGCTGTGTTAAACATATGTTCTTACATATCAATCACAATAAAGAATTCAAACGTTAATGTTAATTTGCTTCCAACCTTCCCAGGCATTGCACCAAATGTTTCTTGTTGCTGCAAATGAAAAACATGCCCTAAATATTAAAAGGCACTGAAGGACCAATGTGATCCAGTAACTGAGTTAGGGAGCTGCAACTTACCTGAACTTGAACCACTGGTATTTCCTCATTCATTAGGCCTTCAGATTCAAGCTCAGAAGCCACTCTGTTGATGTCTCTCAGGCGTGATTCGTTGGCCTTAAGGTCCTAGAAAGCAACAAAACAAAAAAGCCTGAACACCATGGATAGCTCATCCTCTAGTTTGTGTATTGCTTTTGTAATTGTTTAAGACACCAGAACTCAGGGGAGCAACAATTTGGGGAAATTAACCCTTTAATTGATTATGATAATATAAATTTATTATCCAATTTTCACAAAAAAACGACTTGCTTTCATCTTACATTTTAGTTTTTGTAACGTGGAAGTTCACAAACCCCCAACCCCCATGAATGTAATTAATTCATTTTGGGATTTTATTTACAAGACAATGAAATTTTTTTCAACAATGTTTTTTTTAATTCCTTCCACAGCAGAAAACACTGGCGAATTCATAGAACAAAAAAGGCCAAAAAGAATTTGCTGGGGGGGCTGTTCCACTATCAGAGTTAAATTAAGGTCTTTTACTATTTTGACTTTCAAATTCCTTCAATAAATAAAATGGACATGATAGCATGCACGGACAAACACACACGCACGCACGCACGCACACGCAGGAGACAGGCAGCATGACCAACTTTGATGCAGAGAAAGACGGAATGAGCATACTTGAAGCCAAGTTTTCTGATGGCTTTAGTTGTACCAGTGCATCAAGTTGTGTAGCAAAAACGGTAATAGTTCCAAACGACAGTGGGCAGGTGGGACGGAACATTTTGGATTGAAGCCAGATGAAAGCAGGGAGTCCCCTGGTATCAGCAAGCTAGGTATGTTGAATTTCTTCAACAAGTAAAAACAAAACAAGGAGGGTCGTCCGACTTCCTGGAACTAATGATAGACCGGGGCTGACATTTGGCATTTTCATGTTCTCTTTTCTCTCTCTCTCCTTGGCATTTTCATGTTCTCTTTTCT
This sequence comes from Idiotropiscis lumnitzeri, assembly GCF_059441095.1. Taxonomy (NCBI): domain Eukaryota; kingdom Metazoa; phylum Chordata; class Actinopteri; order Syngnathiformes; family Syngnathidae; genus Idiotropiscis; species Idiotropiscis lumnitzeri. Next base: position 14,947,747 of record NC_142408.1, on the reverse strand, counting down.
CTCTCTTTGGCATTTTTATGTTCTTTTTTCTCTCTCTCTCTGGCATTTTCATGTTCTCTATTCTCTCTCTCTCTCTGGCATTTTCATGTTCTCTTTTCTCTTGGCTGCTTAATTCACAATAGGTAATATCTAGAAATATGAACAATTACCACACTTTTATATCTCTCCCCCCCTCCCTCTCACCCCCCCCCCCCCCCAAAATAATAAGTTCTGGAAATCTTCAAAAACTGATTGGATTTTTTTCTGAATTGCTACATTGTTTATCGATCAATGGTAAAGCAATAATACCTTCTGGAAATCGTCAAACTTCTTCTGTAGGACCTCCACTTGCTCCAGGTCTGAGCCCACCTCTTCATTTGTGAGTGCACTCTCTTTCTCATTGATCCACTGCTGAAGTTCATTTGCCTCCCGGAACAACATAAACTTCTTGCAGCTTTTCTCCAACATGTCCTTACGTTTCTCCCCAAGATCTAATAGTGTTCCATATCTGCAAGAAATTAAGCATTAGAGGAAGTTTACTATTAAAAAAAAATAAAATAAAAAAGATGTTAAAGCACTAGAAAATATTCCTCTTGAAAAATTACATGCTGGGTGAGCATAACAATGGCAAACAACAGACAAAATGAAAATTCCCCCCCCCAAAAAAGAATTTTTTTTTATAATTATATAACCTGACAGGACGAAATTCATTTTGCCGAATTTATGTAATTGGTGGACAAAATATACAGGAAAAGAAAAAAATATTTTACTGAACTTCTTGATGGTTATTGTTATATATACCGGTAATTGCAAATGTCTTAATGGACTCATCAAGTTAGGTCCTCTTTTAGAATCAGTAAACCATTGGTTATGGTCTCCGACTTTTCTGATGTACTGCACTGCTGCGGGTTTGTTTGTTGAAAAATTTAAAAATGATGGCCCAGTCAAAAAATGAAGTACAGTGAGTTTTAATTCCCACAAAAAATGCCCAATAGGTGAAAAGATAATTTCTGTTGACTAAAAAGGAATCACAATTCATATAAATAATAAAGGCAAGTTACAAAAAGGTCTTCATATAACAGCTGTCAAATGACTACAAAATACTACATTAATTGGCTAAAATGGTTCAGTCCCAAAGTCAGGTGACCTCCTCTTCCGCCACCGATCGCCATTTAAGGCACGATAAGGAATTGGCTTGGTTTGCTCTAGGTGACGTGTCCAACCAAGGCGGCAGTATGCAGGGGCGAGTTTTGTCGTCTATGCATGTATGCATGTGTGCATGTGTGTCGAGCGAGTGTCCGTGTGTGCGTGTCGAGCGGGTGTCGAGTGTGCAACCTCGACACCAGCAATGAGTTGCATGAATTGTCCAGTCTTTATGGGAAGTAGGACCGCGGACTCTTGCACAGGTCCGCGGGAAAAGTCTGAATGGAGCGTAGCTCCACGGGAACAAACGGCCAATGCCGTGACGGAGTGACGTCATTCAGCAAATATTAAAAATTATGAGAAAACTGCCATAACACAAAGAGTGCGATGAATGCAGCATTATGTACACGGGTGCACATGGCTTTTATACACACATGCACAAAATAGTCATTAACCTTCTGTTAATAAAAGAAAAACGCTACAGAAATGGCTTGACTCTGACAAAAGTATAGTATTTCCACGGCCAAAAGACCCGCCTTATCAAAGGGCGCAGCGTCAGTTGTGGGTGCTATTTCTGTATTTAACACACACTAGGCGTGCTGCACTGAGAGGCACATGATAGCTCGCGCATGCTAGCTCGCGCATGCTTGTTCTCATTCAAAGAGAGGTCTTTGTCAACGGTAAGAGCTCTCATGTCAACATAGCCAATGTCAGGGGAGGGATGTCACTAGTCACCACACTCTTTAGAGTCACGGTTTTAAATCAAAACGAAAACTATCACTGAACAGCAAAACAAGCAAACAATGAAACAAAGAAATACAATTAACTCTTTCTACCCACATGACGTACAAGTACGTCTTTTAAAGCTTTGGCGCCCTCTACAGAGGACGTATAAGTAGGTCTTTTAAAGCTTTGGCGCCCTCTACCGCGGACGTATAAGTAGGTCTTTTTGTCTTTATTAAGTCATAGAGTGGAGAAGGGTCTGCCGCAACTTCTGACTGAGAATAAGCCTTGTCTGCATTGTAAATCATGTAAAAATCAACGAGGAGGTGGCAGTGGTGTAAGAGATCCGCCAGAATTACTCTGCAGAAGAAGATTGTAGTTGGGTGGGGGAGGACTATTGGGGGAGCGCAAGAGAAGAGTCTGCAAACTGGAGAGCATTAGCAGGGTTTGCAGTTAACTTAAAAAACTGCTTGCCCATTGGGCAAGTGCCACTAAAATTTGCCTTGCCCGAGTGGCCAAATTTCTTGCCCAACTTGGGCAAGTGACAATTTTTTTTTCTCTTGCCCGAAGATTAAATTACCTTGCCCTGAGTGACTTTTTGTATGACAAAATGTCTAATTACAAATTGCATAAATTTTTTATTCGGACAGTTCCTGCCTAGAAAGAATTAAAAATACGTTACAATCATAAGGGTTGCTTATATAAAAATGTATCATGTATTAACACATTAATTAGGTGTCTGCTGACCCAGGATTATGTTATACCTTCATGAGTTCTATGTTGCAGACGTTGCAGGCATTAAGAAACAGTCAATGAAGCATATGTCCGTAAGGAGCTGGCAGCTGGCAGGTAGAACTGATTCTTGTGAAAGCTAGACTAAGAATAAAATGTTTATGGTTGTAAAATGTGTGCCACAAATGTAAATAAACATATAATCTGATAAACATAAATTAATCTTGTTTTCATCATCAACCATGAAACCCTGCTCACAACAGCATGTATCATCTTGTGCAGTTATTGAAAATGTTAATTGTTGTTTTAATAATTAACAAATCTGCATGTTAAATTGGGAAAATGATATTACAGCAATCCAGATTATCAATTTTAAATCCAGGAGAGCCTATTAATAGAGTAATCACATAAGTAAATTATGAGTGTGGGAAATTTGTGTATTCCTTTAAGACCAGTGCCTGTGGTGCTGCCTCCATAAGTTTCATAGCATAAACAGAACACAGTCACTGACACTATGTCAGGTCACATCATGGAGCTAATGAATTAACAGCCAATAATCAAATATTACTCCCTTCCTTACTCACAACTGAATTGTCTACTTAAAAATATTCGAGCTATTTTAGTCATGTCAGAGGAATCCGAAATGTTCGGATTTGAACGAACTCGTCGCCACTTGTAAACATGCGCAGAAAGATGCGCAGAAGGGAAGAAAACTTCCGGCTGTCAATTTTCGGCCGAAATATCGTAGGTTTTTGTTGTGTTTTTCAAACTTCAAATGAGGATGCAACTACAGCGAGTTCCAATACTGCGGGATTTATTGACGTTCACTTTAACTTGACATTCACTGAACTAACTGATCCCTGTAGCGTCCGCCCATTGCCCCCGATAAGGCCAATGGACCATACCACAACATAAGGGGGTGTCTGGGTTAAACCATCACCATACAGTGACTACAAACAGATCACACCACAGTTTTCGTCGAAATTAAAGATATTTGGCTGCATTAAAAAATGCTTGCCCGGTCGGGTAAGTTGCCCATAATTTTACCTTGCCCGTGGCCAAATTTCACTTGCCCCGGGCAATCGGGAAGCGGTTAACCGCGAACCCTGATTAGACATCACAGTTGGGGGGAAGAGAGAGAGAGAGAGAGAGAGAGAGAGAGAGAGAAACAGAGAGAGAGAGAGAGAGAGAGAGATGTAGAAATAATACACGCAGACACGCACACACACAAAAACACGTGCACACTGTCACACACGCACTTTTGTACATATTTATTTCAGCAGTTCAATATTTTGCTCGGTAATCAAACGAAAGAAAGAAAGAAAACGCATGGCACACCAACAAGAACAAAACAATGATTGCAGAATGGGGTGACATTCTGTATTAAGTATTAGAGATGGGCATTTCACTTTGTGCCGTTTACTGTAAATATTGTAATACAGTGACGTGCGTCTACACCATTGTCTGCTACAAAGCTGCACATTTCATGTGTGGACTTTAAGGCAGGGGTCTTTAATCCTTTTCATCGAGGACCGCTATCCTGCCTGTTCTCCTTATCGCCCGGCTACAACACACCTGATTCAATTGATCAGATAATCAGCATGGTCTGCAGATGCTGGATAACAATAATGATCACACAAAAAGTACTGTCAGCTAAATAGGACCTAAACCACTCTAAAGCGCTACCATTAAAAACCTGTAACACGGCTATAGTAAGTAAAAACAAAAATGGTATGAACCGTCTTGCTCATGACTTTGAAAAAGACTCAGTGTTTGCTAATCCAATGTTATCAGCTGTTTTGTACAGTCGGGGGCTTGGCGTGAGTGCAACTTTTATTTCTTGAGGATGGCTGACGGCCGACACGGTAGACTACTACAGTAGTTTAATCAATGACCAAGTAATAAATTTGTATTTTTTGTTGTTTTTTTTAGCATATGAAATTAGCGATTCAACATAAGTTTGGGGTGCTCTGTTGATGTGAGTGTGCAGTGCTGTAGGATAGCAATAGTTGGAACAAGCGTTTTTTGTAAACTAAAGCAAGTTGGCTCTTTTTTTTAATGTATTCATTGTCCTATATTACATTTGAATTGTGATGTTATTTGGCTTTTCTTTTTAAATCAAGAGAAAAACAATCTACCGTATTTTCGCAGTCATAGGACGCCTCAAAGGGCGCAACACCTGTTGAGGGTGCCATTTCTGTCTTTGAAGCACACACTGGGTACGCCGCCTTGTAAAGCGCTAGCTCAGCTGCTTTTAGCATAGCGCTAGCTCAGCTGCTTTTAGCATAGCAATAGCTCAGGTGCTCGCGCTGACTCAGCCCATGGCAATTCACTTTGCCTCAATACCATAAGCAATCACCACATTTCAAAGACAGTTGCTATGATACCATTGACAATTACTATCATTAACAATGACTCTAACCAATAATAGGTATCATGGCAATAGTCTACAAGACTACGTCAGGGGAGGGACTTCACTGGTCACCACACTCCTGAGAGTCACGGTTTCAAAAAAAAAAAAAAAAAAAAAACTCAGCATACAAGCAAACAATGAAACAAAGAAATAAGATTAACACAAAACATGTATCTCTCATGCCATCAATATACCAAAAAGAAATAAAAATAACACAAAATGATATAGCAATGGCTTCTTGGGAGCCATTAGAGCAATGCCTTCTGGGAGCCACTCAGACTCAGCCAAATGACATGGCTGTTTAGAGAGATTTGCATGGCTGTTTAGAGAGATGTGCTGTCATGCTTTGGGCTTTTTGTCTGTTGTCTAAACCTGGGACGTTTCTTGCTTGCAATAACATAAATGATAAGACAGACTACAACATTGTGGACCGCTGCCCTTTTGTCCAGCTTTCTCCCACACCATCACCCAAACACCATAGTCACATAATGTATAGTCATGGTCACTTTGAAGCATTGATGACTCACACTTTGTCCAGCAGGGTGTGCTAACATGCACTCCGAACAGCCCAATGAGTAAAAGGGTTGATGGTCGCGAGTGATACTTTGTTATATAATGAGCGCAGTCGCCTTACAAGGCGCTGTGTTAGTTTAGGGGAAGATTTGGGACTTTTAAGTGCGCCTTATGACTGCGAAAATACGGTAATAAAGTCAGGAATAAGATTTTTTTTTTTTTAAGATAAAAATCCAGCCCTATTCTCAGTATTCTCAGGCTTTGCCAACTCTCTTGTCCTGCTGGTCAACATTTTATTGGATTTGCTGCATCAAAATTTTTAATATTGAAAACGAAGTATAAAAACTGAAATAACAACCAAACAACTAGTTATCAACTTCCTTACTGCCGAAGGAAAGTTGGTTGAATGCCCATCTCTAACAGTTATGATAAAAAAATTATTAACACTGCGATCACAGAGTAGGTAGGTATTCAACTAGTTCCTACTCACAGCTCTTCAACCTGCTTCATGCGCATAGACACGCTGCAAGCCTCTTTGGTGATAAGCCTAAGCAGTACCAGTACAAAGATTATGTTGTTAGAGGCAGAAAAGGTACAGAAGGGGTGACAATAAAGCGCTTAATAAGAAAATATAAATATATGTTATATTTGGGCTTACTGGTTCTCAATTTGTTCTTGGCGAAGTCCAATGCTTCCATGTTCATCCAGATTTTCCCGGGAAGAAGACTGATTGGGATCCAGCTTCTTCACATAGGCAGCAGGAACAAATCCCTGGCGGTCATTCACCTCCACTTTCCACCAGTCCTATAGAACAGAAAATAATTAATTTTTTTGAACATTTACATGTTGAAGTCACAAAGGCATAGAAGCAGAACTAACGCTGAACAGTGAACGCCCAGTTTATCATTTTTAAATTTTTTTTTTTGGAATTAAGGGGTCGCAAGCTGCCAGCTTACCATACCGATTTTAGAAGTTTATTGGGTGATTTTCAGTACCTGCTAAAATTGTTTTTAACAAAGAAGCCCAACTGGCATGGTTTCACCAAGATCTGGAGTGCCCAAACAGTTGTCCGGTTCAGTAGTAGTAGCCCATGGACTGCTCCCAAGTTGACCACGAGGGGTGGAGTGAGAACAAAAAAAGTTGTGTGCACATTATTATTCTTATTATTATTAGATATTTTGAGTTAGCAGATGCTACAGCTTGCACACCCCAGTTTAGTTTTGAGTTTTTAGGTCACCTTCAAACATCAGTAACATCTCACTTCGGGTCCTTTCAAATACAGTGGTAAGCCAAAGCGGCAGCCCACAATTTTAGCTCAGCACGCTGCATGCCCAAACCGGAGACAAGGTAGTGGCACATGTTTAATCGCAGAGTTGGGTGACAAGACTGGGAGGTTGGATGGCTTGAATATTAGATCTTGGTTCAAAAAAGGTTGGCAACCCTGATCTATATCTATGAAAACTTGGAGACAGGTGCAACACCCGAGACACGCAAAAAGTCTCTTGGAACCAGATGCTAAACCTAACAGGAAGTCAACCATTTTGAAATTGCTTTCAAATTTTGCCTCATTTTTTGGCCTTTTACTGAGATCATATATTAACCAACTCCTCTGACAAATTTGATTCCATCAAGTTCAAACTTAGGCTGTTTTGTTTCAAGATGGTTAAGATGAAAAGTTTTATATTTGATTGAACACTGCTGCTGTGATGGTGTGCTGTTCGCCAAGAAAAACTACCCTGTCTTTGAGGGTCTAAATTAGGTGAAAATTCATTAAACTTTGGGTGTTTCCTCTGAAGATGTTAAAAATTAAATGTTACCTAACGCTCTCTCATTGAACACTGCTATTGTTACGAAGCTGTATGCCAAGCAAACAAAGTTGTTTTTGAAGGTATAAAAATGCACAAAAACTCAAACCCACAAAATGTTTCCTCTTCAGATAAGCATGAAAAGTGCCTCGCTATCAGTGAATGGAGAACATGAAATGTTTTTTTCAAGCTATATTCATGCACAGATAATTTAAGCACATTTGCAGTCATAAATAGTGCATGAAGGATTAATTACATATATATACATAAAGTTGTATTGTATTGTATGGGTTTGTGTCTGTGACAAAGAAAACGCTAATGAGGACTTAAACCTCCATCAAATACAAGAGTAAAGTTAAATCAAGCAAACCCATCCAAAAATACTTTCATTAGGAATGTGACATTACCATTACTGTGAAGGGATACAATTAATACCATTAATTTCAGGCCATATTTGCTAAGGCCTCTGTTTGGAGCAGTTAGGTCTCTTGACAAAAACTTGGAAAGAAAAATATTTACAAATAACCTTACAACATTTTGGGTTATAGTCAAAGCGTCAACTCAAGATTACTTATTTAAAAAATTTACGCAATCAGTTAACTCAGTTTTATTTACTTAAAAAAATAATCAGCACATCGTGCAAAGCTAAATTCAAACACATCATTTAAGAACAAAACACCCTGCTTAAGTAAATTACCAATGGGCGTTGGACACCAACACTGAGTGTGGTGCTTACAATTAAATGTACTGTTTGTTTTGAGAAAAAAAAGACAACTTCCTGAAAGGATGACTCAATTTAGACCAGTTCAAATTTGGTGATTTTACATTAATTGCAAGGTATTATTCAAGTAAATAGCTGTTAAAAGCTTCACAAAAAACAGTAGGAGAAAAAAAACGCTTAATTGCAATTACAGAATTTTTGCCATTAGTTACCGTATTTTTATGGCCAAAAGACGCACTGTACCAAAGGCCGCAGCACGAGATGAGGGTGCTATTTCTGTATTTAATACTTAAACTGGGCGCGCCGCACTACGAGGCGCACGCTAGCTCGCGCACGCCAGCTCATGCACGGCAGCTCGCGCACGCCAGATCGTGCACGCCGCACGCTAGGACCCATGGGACTAAGGGATCTCTGCCAGTAGCAGCACCTCAGACCAATGAGAGATGCTATGGCAACACATCTAATCAACAACGTCAGGGGAGGGATGTCACTGGTCACCACACTCCTTTAGAGTCACGGTTTCAAATCAAAACCAAAAATATCTCTGAACGGCATACAAGCAAACAATGAAACAAAGCAAATAAACAAAAAAATGCATCTCTCATGCCATTCATATCCCCAAAAGAAATAAAAATAACACAAAAAGATGGCTTCTTCTGAGCCAGTCAGCCTCACCCAATCACATGGCTGTTTAGAGAGATGTGAGTGGTGTCCTCTGGGCCGTGTTTTTTTCTTTTTTTCTTTTTTTTGCAGTCTGTTGTCTAAACCTGTGATGTTTCTTGCTTTCAGTAACATGAATGATAAGACAGACTACGACATCGTGGACAGCTGCCCCTTTGTCCAGCTTTCTCCTGCACCATCACCAAAAAACGTATTCACATAATGTATTCGTCACAGTCAATTTCAAGACATAGATGTCTCAGACTTTGGCCAGCAGGGAGTGCTAACATGCACTCTGAAATGCCCCAAGGGGATCAGACCCAATGGTCGAGAGTTACTCAGTCTATACAATGGGTGTGTTGCATTACAAGGCGCATCGTTTGTTTTGGGGAAAATTTGGGACTTTAAAGTGCACCCTGTGGTCATGATAAAACGGTAGTCAAAATAATATAATCGCTTGACATCACTAGTATTTTTACATACACTAACCATTTTAGTTCTCTATAGGACAGCAAGCAGTCTTTATTATATTTAAAAAAAAAAAGAAAACACAAACAACTTTATAAAGGACTGCCTCACATAGCTTCTTCAGAGATCATGTTTTATTAGAGTATCCATTATCTAATCTGCTTCTCCTCTTAAAGGGTTGCGGTCATGCTGGAGCCTATCCCAGCTGTCTTCGGGCAGTAGGCGGAGTACACCTGAACAGGTTGCCAGCCAATCGCAGGGCGCAGAAAGACGAACAACCACACACGCTCACACGCATACAATTTAGAGTGCTCAATCAACCTACCGTGCATGTCTTTGGAATGTGGGAGGAAACCGGAGTACCCGGACAAAACCCACACAGGCACGGGGAGAACATGCAAACTCTACACAGGAAGGCTGGAGCCGGAATCAAACCCTGCACCTTTATTATGATGCGATTTTCTGTCATGTTTGTAAATCTTAGCTGAAGCTTGATTTGAAGAAAATCATGAATTCAATCAGAATGTCAAAAAAATTGCAATATAATATTTTCCTAAAATCGTTCAGCCTTACTTTGCACACACATCAGGCTTGGCAAAAAAAAATCCCTATTAGTGATTTACTATGGCAGTAAAAAAATAAAATTATTCCAATTCCAATGGGCCAGTACTCTAATGTGGCCAGGCCAATTGTAAATAATAGTTAACACATCATATATTTACCTTATTGGTGCTATTTAGAAGGGTGAGAATATCGCCCTTCTTCATGGTTACTTCACGTGGGCTCTTCTCCTGGTAATCATATAGGGCCAAGACAAGTTCCTTCCCAGTCTCATCATCAGTCGGTGCCACTTGCTGCTGCTCATTAAAATATCACAAAACCACATTAAACTAAATGAATATTTTTAAGTCCTAAACAACACAATCCAACATGTACATCACTGCAGTTGAGCAAATAAGGGTTACTGTATTTTTACCCTGCAAGACGTAGCCTGTTCATTGAGGGCCTTGATGCTACTTCCATAAGCACTCAGGTCAGACATCAAGGCCTCGTGTTTCTTGAGAAGAGCCTGTTGAGACAATTAACCGAGTTACAATTTTTTTTTTTAAAAAAGACTATAAAAAGAAGAATTGGTAGCACCCCGCCCCTACTAAAGATTATTTACATACCTCAGCCGAGTCTTCATCTTTGCCATAGTCTGTACTTCCCACAATGGGTTCTTTCTCCCACATCCAAGACTCAGCTTCATTGGCATCAGCAAAGTATTGCTGGGCCTGTAGAGAGTCCTCAAGATCCTGCCTCCTCTGAGAGGCCTTGGCCTTCAGAATGTCCCAGCGTCCATGGAGCTCAGACAGTTTAACTTTCACATCGTCACCTGCAAAGTGTCCTAAAGACCAGCATGAATATAGGTGAAGGTGACTATAAATTACACACAATCTACTATAAATTACACACAATCTAAAATACTAAATAAAAGTTCAAAATTTAAAAGACTACCTTCTTCCACCATGGCCTCTCCTTTCAAGGTGACTGCTTTTATACGAGGCTCATGACCAGTGATCTCAGCCTGGAGAGCCTGGTGCTTCTTCAGTAGGTTCTGGACACCAATTAAATCTTTGCCTGAAAAAACATCAATAACTTGATCTGATCTTGATTAAACTTTAGCGATGTTCTGACTACCGGGTGACATTGATAGGGTTAACTGTATTGAGGGGCCCACTGATATTAAGTGAACTTGCATTGGAGAAAGGACAAAAGTATACCAAACTAATAACAATAGTTGATGTGAGGTTCCACAAAACACTAATGGGTGGCTTGCAGTCAGAGCCATCAACACTTACAACTTTGGTGAAATTGTAATAATTTATTTCCAGCAGTCAGTTTTGTTTCATTTCATAGCATTGCACACCTTCCAGTCATTTCTGAATATATTTTTTTCCCCAGTCATTTCTGAGTCTTTTTTTTTTTTTTAAATAATGATATTTCAGATGTACTGCCATGTAAATGGCCTCGGCCTTCATAATCCCAAGTGCTGGTGTTGTCACACACCGCTGAAATGGCTGTTTCTACCAATCAGATGTCAGGCATGCTCGTAGACCATTGTGGCCAGGGCTGTTAGGGCCCGTTACAGGTGCACCACACTGTGTGTTACAACAGTGTGGCTTCATAGTAAAAGAGTGCAGGTACTAGACTGACCTACCTGAAGTCCAGACCTGTTTCTCATTGAAAATGTGTGGTCCATTAAGAAGTGTAAAATATGACAACGAAGATCGCGGACTGCTGACTAGGTGAGGCTGTACATCAAGCGAGAATGGGAAAGAATTCCAGCTCTAAATCTTCTACAATCAGTGAATTCAGTTCCCAATTGTGGATTGTATGTTGTTAAAAAAAAGGTGATGTAGCACAGCGGTAAAACTTAGTCTGTCCCAGATTTTTTGGAACATATTGCGGCCATTAGGTTCTAAGTTAATGATTATTTGCTGTTAAACATAGGTTGAATATGATTTGCCAATCATTGTATTCGGTTTTTAATTATATTTTACATAATGTCCCAACTTCAATGGGTTCAGTGTTTGTATAAATATAAAAACAAGAAATCCCCCACAACAGACCATACAGTGGCTGTTTGTCTGTGATTGGCATTTCTCAGAGGACTGCCTGATGAACCTTGGCCAGTACGAAAGTGGATTGACTGGGAGACTCAACCTTTAACTGGCAAAATTATCCCAATCAAACCTGCTGGATGCCAGAGCTGTAAGTAAAGCAAACCGCTATCTAAACGATGACATATGTTAGCATTAATACACTACCATTAGTGTTGTTGTCAAGCACGAGGTCAGACGGGTATCTAAGGCTCCACAATATATCTTTATTACTAGTTACCGTTTTATGGGCAATGCATGAAGCAGAAGGCTTTTGGACATCATAATGCGGCAGTTTTTGTGAACTAGGCGTCTTACTTCCGGGTAAGAAAAATAGCCAGAAAAGTAAGAAGAAATTAGCCATTGAGCCAAATGTACTTATATATATAAAAATTATATATATATACACCGGTAGTTGACTGGAAAGATTAAAATAGCATGATACAGAAAATCTGTCCGATAATAGTGGTTTCATGTAAATCAGTGCAGAAAATTACCAGGATGACTTTTTTTTTAAATTATCTATAATAATTTCTTTCTCTATTTGAATTTTCATAATCCAAGTAGTTAAGGATTAGTTTTACCTCTGTTTGATGAGGCAGCAATGGGCTCTTTCTCACGAATCCAAGTCTCCTCATCTTCAACATCTCTAAAAAGTTGTTGGAGACGAAGAGAGTCTGCCAGTTTCTGTTTGCGTGCAGCCATTGGCTCACGAAGGGATTCATATCGACTGACTACAGCATCCTGTTTCTTCTGAATGTTGTCAGCATCAAAGTGTCCAGCCTCTTGGAACTGTCGAGCCTGGATTATTATTCCATCAATTCGATCCTGAGAAATTACCAGTATGTATAAATGATTATTGTTACACTGTTCAACAACAGAGGAAGAAGCATGACATACCCATATGAGAGCTAACAGTTGTCTCATCTAGAGATTACATACCTGGTGAGCAGTTACATCAGCCTCGAGCAATGCATGTTTCTTCTGTAGGTTCTGAACACTGGTAAGGTCTTTCCCATAGTCCTCTGAGGTCAAGTGACCCTCGACCTCATACAGCCACAACTCGATGTCTTCGACATTCCTGTTAAACTGCTGCTGCTGGTTGGCCTCACGGAGCTTGATACCTAAGACAAGGAATATGTATCCTTCATAAAATACCAATATTATTGTTGTGGCAACATTTAGGACCTAGTGAATTTCAAGTGACACCTTTCAGATCAGTGGCTTCAAGCAGTTTCTTCCACTGAGAGCTGACCTCTTCCATACGACAGGCCACCTCAGTGGATGCGTAATGTTTCCCATCAAGCAACTCTTGGCCAGACTTTTGAAGAGCATCAATGCGGCTCTGGTTGGCTGATAGCTCTGCTTCGAAAGCCTGGTGTTTCTGCACTTTGCCTTGCAGGTTTGAGGGATCCTGTCGGACAAAACCCACGGTGTATCGCAATTCAAACTGGAAGGTTATACACACTACCACAAAAAAAAAAAATAATAATAATTAAAAAAAAACCTTAAAAAAAGACTTTTGTTCCCCTGACTCTGATAAAATAAACGTTTATTGCTCTAGGTTAATTTGAATTTCTCTTCGTTAAATAGCAGAGTAATTAATGACAGGAGGATTTTTTAGAGCATTTTTAATAACTTTCTACAAAGGCACAGGTTTACATACATTTCATGAATATTTGGTATCATTGCCTTTAGAATTTATGTGATTGGCTGGATTGGGTTTTCCAATATTTTGCATTTTATGCTAAATCTGTGATCAGATGGATTGTTGTAATTTTCCCAATCAATCAATGCCGTGAAACACAATCTCCTTCGTGTGTGGTATTAATGAAGCATCGACGTTCGTATCCCGCAATCAACGCTTTCCCTATGTCACGTTTATGTGCGCATATGAAGATTTTTTTGCTTTCCTTCCTTTTCCCACATTGCATTCCAATGGCCCTCACAATTCTACGTACATTTTTGTTATTCGTGGGCCAAGCCACTCTCCATCTGCGGATAGCGGGGGTCAACTGTACAGTAAATAAACAAATTGTTTAAATAAAAGTATTGCTTCATCTACATATAGTATTGCTTCATCTTCATACATAGCTGTGTTCACATGGTGTAAAATAATTCTCCCTGGTTGCGTAGACTGTGCACTGTTGGCTCCTCGCCTTCATTATGACATGACGCGGAAGTTGTTCGCCTCCGTAGGAGGGCTCATCGTAGTAAGCTTGCACGATTTTTACTGCTTGGAGGTACTTTTTATTATTTTTTGTATACAGTGACTGTTTTAAATTTTTAACCTAAGGACACGCTCCCACCGGTGAACCGGCCAACTGTCAAACAACTGTCAAACAGCTAGCATACTCCTGCCTCAGACTAGCTGCTGCTAGCCCGCCGTGCTAGCCCCGGTCACCGGACCCGGTTCATAATGGTACAGGATGAAACTAATAAAACAACCTCTGACCTGCGAGAGGAAGTGCATCGTCTGACGGAAGAACTTCGTCGAAAAGAGTCCCTCATCTCGTCTTTCATGACCCGTTTCCCACAACTCTCCGCCGTCATTATGGATGGGCATTCCAGCGGAATCATGACAGCTGTGAGTATGACTGAGGCTCCACTACCGGACACGGTGAAATGGGATCCTGCTAGCTGCCCAGGCCCATCCTGCTCAACACCACTCCATGGTACCACCTGGGTCGAGGTGGTATCCCACAGCCAGAGGAGCAGAGAACCATCTCCCCGCCCTCAATTGGTCATGAAGAATCGTTTTTCCGCCCTGGCAGAGGATTCTCCCGCTGCCACTGCTGCGCCTCTGCGGTCGGAGACGTCAGCCGTTGCATCTGACCCCAGGGCTGGGGCCCCAGGTTCTTCTTCGAATTCCCTGCCGCTCACGCTGAATTCGGCCGGAGTGGGTAAGTCCACACGTGGCCCGGTCGGTCGCTCTCGAGTGGGGCTGCTCAGGGACACAGTGTTCCGGCACACGAGTGGGCCACAACATCGGCGCCACTTACCAGTCCCGTCCTCAGTTGCCACCCGGCCGGGGGAGCAGGATTGAGGAAAAAGAGGTCGGGATTTTCTCCACAGAGTTCACGGTTCCCCTGGCACTCATTCTTCACATCCTCTGCACTCACCAACCACCGTCATTGTTTGTGACAGCATCATTAAACACACACGCTACATTGGTACTACCACCTGCTGTTATTCCGGAGCCAAAGTCACGGACATAGCTAACATCCTGCCAGATGTTCTTCTCTCTCTTCCACCATCCGTATCCCGGCTCGTTGTCCATTTGGGGACGAATGAAACAGCGCGCCGACAATCGGAGCAAACCAAGCGAGATTTTAATGTCCTCTTCGACTTGCTCAAAACTTGTGGTCTGTCGGTCTGGATAAGCGGCAATTAACCGCCGCTATCACCCGGCAGCGAGCGCTTCAGTCGCCTTTTAAGCCTGAACACATGGCTCATACGCACTTGCGGACATTTCGGTTTTGCTTTTATTGACAATTTTAACCTATTTTGGAACCATCGTTCCTTTTACCAACCAGAGGGTTTTCACCCGAGCTTCGTGGGTAGCTCGATTTTAGCAGCTAATATTCATTATGCAGTTGTCAATCACGCTCCCAGCTGACTCCGATGGACAAATCACTCCGCCTGTGTTCCCACCCCAAGCTCTAACACAAACCATTACAATAACAACCTCACTACACCCACCAACAGGCCAATCTTAGTTTCTTTCAATAGCACTCCCAACAGGCCCCCACTTTCATTACCACCCACATCAGACATTTTCTCAATTGAAACCATCACTCGCAGACGCTTCCCTCCCACACACAAACAAAGTGACAATCTTTTACATGTTAACATTTCAAATCCATGCGACCATGAGCGCATGTCCAGCACAAACATTAACCTGGCTGTGCTGAACGTGCGCTCCCTTTTAAACAAAACTTTTATCATAAACGACCTGATTTTAGACAACAACCTTGAAGGCATTCTTTTATCTGAGACATGGCTAGGTACAGATGCTCCAGTTGCTCTCACTGAGGCTTGCCCACCGAATATTAATTTTTTATTTTCAACCAGAGACTGTAAAAGAGGAGGCGGGACGGCGTCAATTATAAAAACTTCTCTTATTTCAAAGGAAACTATTTTTAACAGGTATTTATCTTTTGAACACCATGCCTTTGTTTTTAGCAGTCCCTCTATTCTCTGCGTCATACTTTATAGACCTCCTAATCACTATACTTCTATTAGTGAGTTTTCAGAGTTCTTATCGATTTTACATTCCACTTATAACAGAATTTTAATAACTGGCGATTTTAATGTGCACTTTGACAATACCTCGGACCCACTGTCCAGAGAATTTTTAAATCTTTTAAACGATTTTGATTTTAAACAGCATGTCGCACAGCCAAATCACAACAGAGGACACACCCTGAACCTGGTCATAACCTACGGCCTGTCCGTTGGTGTGTCCTCTGTTGTTGACCTGGCTGTGTCAGACCACTACTGTGTATATTTTAACATCGCCAGTTTTAATCAAGAAGCAGCCCCGGTGAGAACAGTGAGAAAACGCTACCTAACTTCTGAGGTGGCTGCAAATTTTATTGAGATTTTAAAGAGCACTCCTGCTGACATTTTACCTGCACCTTGTGATTTTATTGTTGATAATTTTAACAGGGTTTTAAAATCAACAGACTCGGTTGCTCCACTTTTAAAAAAAACATAAAAATCAAGACGATACCCCCGTGGAGAAATGATTTAACTAAGAAATCAAAAAGAAAATGCAGGAGTGCAGAAAGGAGGTGGAGAAAGGGCAACCTGACAGTTCATTATCAAATATTATGTCAACAACTCAAATCCTATAATAAAACAGTCAAACTGGCAAGAATGTCTTGCTTCTCAAATCTCATTACAATTAATAAAAACAACCCTAGGTATCTCTTCTCCACCGATCTTTTAACCAGTTCTGATCTTAAAAAGTCCTCACAGACAGCGACAGACGCTCTCTGTGAGGACTTTGCGGACCACTTCAGAAGTAAAATCGATGACATAAGATCCAGTCTTTTGGCTCATCAGAATGTAAATTCTATTAACGCTGGACAGTCATTTTTACAAGAGGAAACACTGGAAAGTTTTGTCCGGGTTGATGCAAGGACACTTGGTCGAGTTTTCTTCCAGGTAAATCAAACAACCTGCCTTTTAGATCCAATTGCCACATCACTTTTAAAAGATTTCTATGGATTTTTTGAGGAACAGATTTTAAATAAAGTTAATTGCTCTCTTCAGTAGGGTGTCTTCCCCACTGCGTTTAAAACGGCGGTGGTGAAGCCCCTTCTGAAGAAGAGCAATTCAGACCCAGTGTTTTAAATAATTACAGACCTGTATCCAACTTACCTTTTTTTAAGTAAGATTTTAGAAAAAAATGTTTTTCTACAGTTAAATTATTTTTTCAACACAAATAATGTTTTAGATAAATTTCAATCTGGTTTTAGAATGAACCACAGTACAGAGACAGCTCTTTTAAGGATTTTAAATGATTTCAGGTGTTTTGCAGAAGCAAAAAAACCTCACAGTTTTGGTGCTACTGGATTTAAGTGCCGCTTTTGACACAGTAGATCACCACATTTTATTAAATAGACTTAAAAACCTAGTGGGCATCTCTGGTACTGCTTTTAACTGGTTTTATTCCCATCTCACAGACAGACGTTTCTTTGTAAGTAAGGATACCTGTTCCTCCAAAACCCATGAAATTAAATGTGGGGTTCCCCAGGCTTCAATTTTAGGCCCAATACTTTTTAATCTGTACATGCTTCCTCTTGGGGATGTTATTAGGAGACACGGCATCAGCTTGTCTCCGGAAGACACAAAGCCTATCAATACCCTTTTAAATTGCATTTTAGGTATTAAGTCATGGATGGCAGAGAATTTCCTACAGCTCAATCAGGACAAAACAGAGGTTTTAGTTATCGGTCCTGAAGGTCAGAGAGAAAAACTTTTACCAAAACTACAAGATTATAAATCCTCACAATTTGTGAAGAACCTGGGCGTCATTTTTGACTCTGAGCTCAGTTTTATTCCTCATATTAAAAATGTAACCAAGATTGGTTTTTATCACCTTAAGAATATAGCCAGAGTCCGCCTGTTTCTCTCTCAGGCTAACACGGAGGTGCTGATGCATGCTTTTGTTTCCTGCCGCCTAGATTATTGTAATGCCCTGCTCTCTGGTCTTCCCAAAAAGAGTTTCCAGTCTGCAACTACTACAGAATTCAGTCGCACGGGTGCTGACGAAAACCAGAGGGCGGGCACATATTACACCAGTTTTAAAATCGCTGCATTGGCTCCCCGTGTGTTTCAGGGTTGATTTTAAGGTGCTTCTTTTAGTTTTTAAATGCCTTAACGGTCTTGGGCCATCTTATTTATCTGACCTTTTCTCATATCAACCCTCGCGGACCCTGAGGTCCTCTGGCACAGGCCTGTTAATTATTCCTAGCGTGAGGACTGGAACACATGGCGAGGCTGCATTCAGCCATTCTGGTCCTCGTCTATGGAATAGCCTGCCGGAGGACATCAGGTCCGCAGAGACTGTTGATATTTTTAAAAGGAGGCTCAAGACTCACTTTTTTAGTTTGGCTTTTAAATCATTTATCTTAGTCTTTTAATTCAGGACTGTCATTTTATCTATTATCATTGTCTTTAATTTTTAGCTTCTTTGTCTTTTAGTATCATAATTTTTTTATATATATTTTAGCTCCGTCTTTTTATATAACTGTCTTTTAATTTTTAGTTTTTTTTCTTTTAGCATTATCATTTTCTTTTATATATCTTAGCTCCAGTGTTTCCTCAAGGGGGCTGCGCTGGGAGGTGTGGCTGGCCTTCTCCCAGGGGGCTTCATCCCAGAGGCTCCTTAGGCCCGGCGGACCGGGGCCCTCTGCACTATGTGTAGGGTCTACCCCGGTCAGTCTGGGCCGGGGGTCTGTGTGTTGGCGGAGCTCCCAGTGGCCATGGGCTGTCATCCCTCTCAGCGCGGATGACCTACCCTGGGTACATTTTCTCATATGGTTTCTCTGTGCCTTGCCATGTCTTTCTGTCTTTCTACTAAGATGGTTTATTAAGTTGTGTGTATGCGAGTGTTCTGTGTGTATGCGAGTTCAGGCGTGTATGTGGATGTGTCTTGTGTTTATGTTGGGTGGGTGTAATGGGTTTTAGTTTTTTGTTGTAATTTGGATGTTTTTATTGTACAGCACTTTGAGCTGCATTTTATGTATGAAAAGTATATATAAATATATATAAATAAATAAAATTTGATTGATTGATTGATATCTGATTTCTTTTAAAGTCGTTGATCAGCCCCAAAATCCTGATCATGTCAAACTTAATTGCCTTGAAATTGTAGGGCTTAGTAGAAATGTTTTGGCTATTGGTTAAAAATTCTCTCACAATAGTCTGGAGTTATGGCCCATTCCTGATGACAGCGTACCTGAGCCAAGTTTGTGGGCCGCCTTTCTCGCGCATGACTTTTCAGCTCCACCGATAAATTTTCAACAGGATTGAGACCAGGGCATTGTGTTGGTCAGCCCAAAACATGTTATCCTTAAGCCACGTTGTAACCAGTCTGGAAGTATGCGTCGGATCATTGTCCATTTGGAAGACTTATTTGTGCCCAGGCTTTAAATTCATGGCTGATGTCTTCATCTATGGCATACAGAACCCACCTCCTTCCTGAGGTTGACCATATCCTCGGTGCGCTGCTCTGAAGATTAGTGCATTTACCAACTGGACGAAGACCCCCACAACCAATGCCGTCTTCCGGCAGTGCTTCATTTGATAGACTTTCACATTATTTCAACTAACTTCGTATAGCATCATAATATGAGTTAAATGTTGCCCACTCGACCTCCATTGCAGTCTGATCATCCTGGAAGGGGAATTCCCCCTATATGGTCCCTTCTCAAGGTTTCGCATTTTTCCCCAGATTTTTTTTTTTTTGTTTTACCTTACCGGGTGGTTAAGCTCAGGAGTGAAGTTAATATTTGTCAACTAAATGTTTGAATGCATTTGTCAACAAATCAGAAACTGCCAAAAACATGGTTTTCCCCAAACTGTTTAAAGGCATAGTAAGTTTACTCTATGTAAACATATGACTTGAGAAAATATTGAAAATGTGTCTGGAAAATAGTTTTTTAATTTTCTTTCATTTAGCAAATAAAACTAATTTTAGCAATCCTACTTGACCGAAAAGAGGAAAAGATGAGTCTGATTTTATGTGAGAATGAGAAAAAAATGTTTTTTTAGTGCTTTCAAGCGATTAAAATATTTAATCATAATTAATCGGATTATTTCATAGTTAACTAGTCGTTAATCGCACATTTTATTCATTGTAAAAAAAAATCCTTTATTTTTTTGTCCCAATATTTTATTGAATTGTAATACCTTTAATATGAGAATTGATTTTTTTGTTTATATGCAAATAAAGCATTGGATTTGACTTGCACAAACAAAGTCACACAAAGCGGTATCTCAACAGTCTTTCTAAGGGATCAAGTTGGAGTAATATAAGAAATATAAAATGCCAGCAAAGTGCAAATGAAATGGGTCAAAATAATAGGCTGTTACACTGAGGTCGTTGTGGTTACTGAGAGAAGTCCAGTAATCACCGGTGAACGCAACTCTATAAACCGGCGAAAACTCCGCACAGCAAAAGCAAGCAGACGGGTCCTAAATTTCACATGCTTGATGTTTTTTACCGGTCTCGCAAGATCTGGTAAGCTGTTGGAGTTTTTACAGCGTCAGCGCTACGTCATAGGACTACATTGTTTATTAGGCCAAGATGAGTCTTAATTGCTCATTAAAAAAATTGACGGCATTAAAAGGGGGTTGGTGTTATCAATAACGCGTTTTTCTGACACCTCTTTTTAAATAGTGTACATAAAATTCTCTTTTCAATTATAAATCATTTTTCTACACTCCTTAGAGTCATAGATCACGAATACACATATTATGCTCGACTTTCCAAGTCAACTTCCAATCATTACCTTGTAAGCTTCATCACTAGCAGTCTTCATCTTCTCATTGATCCAGCTCTTCAGCTCATCAGAATCCCTAAAGAACTGCTGCAGGTGGAAAGAATCCTCCAAGGCAGAACGTCGAGACTGAGCGCGCTCATGTAGAGCATTTCGACGACTGAGAAGCTAAAATATTCCGTTAATAGAAAATATATTGAATAATCATTCAAATCATACTAATCAATTAAAAAAAAAAAATAATTCTCACCGCATCTCTGCGGGTAGCCACATCTTCAAACGCATAATGGTTGTTCTGGATAAGTTTGGTTGCAAATTCATCTAAAGCCTTAGGAAGTAGAAAGAGAAGCAAAAAGAAATAAAAATGAATACATGTACCAGGTGCGTCAAAATAAAGTCCATGACTGGTGCCACTATAATATTAATATGATGTGTTTTCACAAAAATCAGGCATCTGTTGCAGAGACACGGAATACCCTACTTAAGGGCTACATTTACATTTCCCAGCAGCACTAAGATAACATCTGTAGTTGAAGTTTATACAAATAAGTGATTGGTAGACAAAATGCATCGGTAACTGTGCAAACTAGAGCTTGTTTACATTCGACAGAGAATGCTAGGACACCACAGTAACCTATGTATATGCACGTACATGATATGTACTAGTTCTGCCACAAACGATTGTGGCAGCAGACTACCGTATTTCCAGGATTATAAGGCGGGCCTGTATATAAGCCGCAGCAACTCATTTGAGGAGAAAAAAAAAAAAATAAATAAAAAAAAAAAAGGGTACACAAAGCCGCACTAGGAAATACGCTGCAGTTTTCACTGTTGAAAAAAAAAAGGCAATGTATGCATGTATTGTGAATGCACATAGAGGTACATAAACTAATTGTTAAAAATGTGCCTTTTAACACGGCAACAACTTTGCTAATTAAAACAGAACAGACCAAAGAGAAAAAAAAATGTTTGCATATTTTCTTAACTCATTAAATACCAGCCATTTTCACTGGAGCAACCCGCTCAATCCCAGCGTTTTCCTGGGTTTTGACTAATATTGCAAGGCCCACAGAATATTGTATTCTAATGCTATATAGACATGGAGCACACCAAAAGAAAGATGAGACTCTCTTCTTTCGACAGAAAAAAAAGTTTGTTTCTATCTTTTTCCATTCTTGAGCAATCGGCATTTGAAAATAGCTAAATTTCATGAAAACTCCAATCCCAGGGGAAAAAAACGGAGAAAATGAGCTTTTTGTAAACTGATGCATTTCGACCATAATTTGAACTTTGACACTATTATTTATGGCTTTTATGACACCTCTAACATCTAAATAATGCATGACTTCTATAAAATAAAAAAAAAGCACAAAAAATATGTTTTTGATTACAAAATAAATTTATTTGCACATAACACAAAACGACTGAACTGTTGAACTATGTACAAAAATGAAATACATCAGTGTCATACATACTTTTTTTTGTGTGATATAAAATAAAACAGTTGCCTTGATGCAAGGGCACACAACATAGTTCACACCACATTCTTGTTTCACTCCGTTTGCCTTTGCGCAAACAGACCCGACACTTTCGTTGTGGTCTGGCTTTGCTGGTCCGTGGAAAATAGGCGAGCTTGTGTTTGTCCACTGGGGTTTGTGTGAAAATAATTGTCTGGGAAGTGATTGCTGGCATCCGCGATGTGCTGCAGAAGCTCATCCGTGGGAAACAGCTGCAGGAAATCAGCTGGCTCCTCAGACTCCAAATGGGCAGCGGCATTCAGTGGTCCAGGGGTTGCTGTAAAGTCGATTTTCCTCGGTTGCCATCCAGTGTGACGCCATCCGGAACCACTGCTTCCTGATGCACAACCTGTAAATTACAGAAATATAAACAATTGGAAATATATATTTATTGCTGCATTTTATTGCTGGCGTGTGAAGTTTCATATTATAATTTACCTTTCTTTACACCAACAAGACGAGGAGGAACTTTCTTGCCGCGGGATGCACAATCTGTGAATTTTAGAAAGTATGCATGATTACCACACCATTCAGTATTGTTGTTTCCTCGTCGGGGAAGAGATACGCTCGCGTGTAACTGCACATTTACGCGACATTTTCTACCCGCAAGATGCATGATATGTACAATAAAAGCATGAGGGCTAAAACCACATGTTCAATGGTAACTTGCGAGCGTTTACTTCCTCGTCGGCGAGGACTTACGCTCACGTGTAATTGTGCAATAGAGGCGGCCGGACGAGGAAGTCAGCGAGCAAGCTCGCGTCTAACTGCACACTTACGCGACATTTTCTGCCCGCAAGATGCATGATATGTACAATAAAAGCATGAGGGCTAAAACCACATGTTCAATGGTAACTTGCGAGCGTTCACTTCCTCGTCGGCGAGGACTTACGCTCGCGTGTAATTGTGCAATAGAGGCGGCCGGACGAGGAAGTCAGCGAGCAAGCTCGCGTCTAACTGGACATTTACGCAACATTTTCTGCCCGCAAGATGCATGATATGTACAATAAAAGCATGAGGGGTAAAACCACATGTTCAATGGTAACTTGCGAGCGCTTACCTCCTCGTTCGGTGGGATCTGGTGAGGACTCTCGGCTGCTTTGGCTATTGTCCGAAGGCAGGCGATGCAGGCCGCAAGGCACGCGCAGCCTCTTTAGACGCCTGTTTGTTGTGACGACGACGAAGCGTCATCCTCTCAACCAAAGCGTCTCCATCGCCTTGATGCTTTTAGGAAGCTTTTTTTTTTTACAAAAAAGCATTCCTCGATCGTCATTTGCTTGGAGGATTTCATTGCTAACGCTACTAATGCGACTGCTGCTAGTGCTGCCGATGCTGCTGCTACCCACGCTGCTCTCCACACTTATAAGTCTACCCCAGGATCCCGCCACCCATTTGTACCTCTGGCGCAGATTCAAGGCGGATCTTTTGCACCTCTGCCCCCTGCTGGGTGATTTTTACATGATTCACAATGCGGACAAGGCTGATTCTCAGTCAGAGGTTGCATCAGACCCTTATGTACACTTGGGAAGCTTTTTTTACAAAAAAGCATTCCTCGATCGTCATTTGCTTGGAGGATTTCATTGCTAACGCTACTAATACTACTGCTGCTACTGCTGCTAATGCTGCTAGTGCTGCCGATGCTGCTGCTAACCGCGCCGCTCTCCACACTTATACCGTCTACCCCAGGATCCCGCCCCCCATTTGTAACTCTGGCGCAGATTCAAGGCGGATCTTTTGCACCTCTGCCCCCTGCTGGGTGATTTTTACATGATTCACAATGCGGACAAGGCTGATTCTCAGTCAGAGGTTGCATCAGACCCTTATGTACACTATGACGTAAAAAAGACAGGAAATGTACTTATACGTCTTTGGTAGAGGGCGCCATTGCATTAAAAGACGTCTTTGTACGTCTAAGGGAGTAAATGAGTTAACTATAGAGCGCCCCTACAGGTGAAAGAAAAAGCCACAGAAAAGTTGCACCATTGCCTTAGCCGCATGGTTCAAAATCTAGGAAAAAAGTAGCGGTTTATAGTCCAGAAAATACGGTAATCGTAGTCATGATTAGTCGACTAATCGGATCATATGTAAATTGTGGCATGTCACACCAGCAAGCAGCTGCTCTTACACAACCATAATAGGTTTACAGCTTGAACTCTTTTAGATATATACAAATTAATAACATGATACAACATTCAACTTTGATTAAACTTTGCAGCTCGTACTAGGTCTGAAGGAATTTAGTAAAAAGATATTGTGAATTTTCTGACAGATATTGCGATTTCCATTTAATTAGTGATTTTCTTGAAAATGTACAGTGACATTTACAAACATGACAGAAAATGCCATTATACTATTAAAACCAATAAAAGCTATTACTGTGATAATGCAAAGGAATTGTGAGGGAGGCAGTTTTTTCTCAAGTTTTTTAAAAACTACTTTCTTTCAAGTATAGTTTTGGATTCATTTGTAATTGTGCATATAACTGAGTCAATAAAATTATTCTCCCTTAGCAAAGCTAAATTGATTAAAATATGTAATTTTGAGACATATTACTGTGTACAGTACTCTGTTGTGCACAATAGTGCAAATATTGATTAGAGGATAAATATTTCATATACGTTTCACATCAAACCTCTGCGTTATAATGATGTCAGCTGTTAATGTGTTCCGGTCTGAGAGAGTCTTCTAAATTTGTAATGTAGCCGATGTGTTATTTTATGTCAAGGTACATTTTGATAGAAATACAATATTTCTGTTAATAGCTGTTGGCTCTCCACCATTGCTGCTGCTGCCGTGCACGGACTTGCATATAGTACAAATAAAGTCCGTACTGCAGCGGCGCAAGATAGCTTGGTGCCTAGCATTCAAGTAGTGCAGAAATAAATTACTTCTGGGACTATTGAACCAGCCCTCGCTTGTACCAGTATTTCTGAGAGGTTTATAAATGATGCTTAAGTCAAAATTGAACGCAATACTGTGGCCTTAACATTTTTAGTAATGTTAAGTGCATTTTAAAATGGAACCAAACCTATACACTATATACAGAGTTGCTCTAATACTACAATACTATCTATGAATATAAAAATACTTGAAAACAAATTACACTCTTCTTGGGCACCAAGCCTTTTTTCCAAATGTAAGAGGTCATGAAATCAGAGTATGGTAGTAAATTAGGACAATGCAGTGCTAACTAACACGTGCATTGGTTTTTCCATTTTGTTTTTATTTAGCCATTATCCGAAACATTTTGCTCTTCTTCACTAGTACGCATAATTTAACAGTAGTAAATTGAATCACAAAGTCATTGTACAGTGGTACCTTGAGATACGAACGTCCTAATATAAGATTTTTTGGAGATACGAAAGGAAATATTCATGAATTTATGTCCTAACATACGACGGAAAATT
>NC_142408.1:14904510-14909510 GCF_059441095.1 Idiotropiscis lumnitzeri | reverse complement strand
AACTTGTCGTGGCAAAACTAAAATGGTAAATGGGAGTTATTCTGCAATATTACTAGAAGCCTTGCTGTATTGAATTCAATTGTTGGAATTTCAACTTGTATTACCACATTATTTTGATCGGGACTTTTAACTGCAACTGGATATTTGTCAATACATCTTTACATAGCACTTTTACAACAGCTGCAGCTGTAACAAAGACCTTCATTGCATTTATCTAATGGATGGTTGTTAGTTCATATTATTCTGTTCTTTACAAAATGTGTATTTTATGAAAACTTAATATATATCAAATATATATATTTTTTTATAGATTTCCTTAATGTACAGTTGGCCAGGACAGCATGCAAAGAGTGCTAATCTCCGTATTTATATATATATACAGTGATTGCTTTTCGTTATAGGTAATTTTATTGGTCTGGCCCACTTGGGAATCGATTTACCTCCATGTGGCCCTTTCGCAAAAAATAGTTTGACACCCCTGCTCTCTCTGTGATAGTGACAGGGATAGGTTGCTTGTCTTTGTATGCCCCGCGACTGGGTGGCAACCAGCCCAGTGTCCCTCGGCTACTGCCCGAGGACGGCTGCGAGAGGCTCCAGCACGACGCGACCCTTGTGAGGGAAAGCGGCCCCGATAATGAATGGAAGAAATTCTGTAGCAGGTGACAAAATACTATCATCTCACTGTATTACAGTGTGATACAAAACCATTTGAAGCACAGGACCCAGGTATTCCATACCAGTAACAATGATAAAACTATGCATGTACACAACCGCTTACTGCATCAGTCTTACCTTTTCCTTGACTTCCTCAAAGGCATAATGTCCTGTATTAAGCAAAATCTGACCAGCTTCATCAGTGGCTCTAAAACTATCCTCATGGGCATCAATCTCTCCCTGTGAAACAAGAAAATTACAGTACACACTGACATTTACTGTTGCAAGTTAACAGAAAACATGATCATATTCTAAAGCAAATGGGGGTTTTACTTTATGCTCCTGATGGCGATCAAGCAGGGCCTCAGCTCCAGCTACGTCATTAGCAAGTTCATCAGCATTAATCAGGGCCTTCATCTCTGTTACCCAGCTTGTAAGATCTCTGAAGTCTGCAGTGAACCGCTGCAACCTAGAGATAAAGAAAACTGATAAATGTGATGTCTCATCTTTTAAGTTGTTAGCTACTAACTTAAGATATTTTCACATTTTCAGGACATTGCTGGTTAATGATAGTGGTTTTATGTTTGCAATCTTTTTTAAATTCATTTCATTGCAGACATTTCAAGAACCCCATAAACAAAACACTGCATACAATATACTGCAAATTTCCCCATTGTGGGACTATTAAAGGACATCTTTATCTTTACTGTGGATACACACATATATACTTCTTACACATATAGTATGTCCATTTCAGTACACCTGAAAAGGTGTAAGAAGTCTAAAGATCAGATTACCCATTTTACTGTTCTGTTCTTCTCATTCAAACATTCCTTTAAGCATCCTTGTATACCCGGAAAGGTGCTATATAATTCCAAGTTAGTTTTATTTTAATGTATTGCAAGTGCCAAAAAAGGTTGGCAAATGAATTTTATTATGTATGATTTTACCTTTGTAGATTTGAAAATATTGGCCAACTTTTGAAACATTACCTTCTATACAAATAAGGACTTTATTAAAAATAAATTTGACGATTACACACTTCCACCAGCAGAATTTGCCTTTTTCACATTACACTTAAAAACCTTTTACTTGATGACCGTAATAACATGGAACATTTGGCTCAAATGTTTCTCCTTTAATTCGATTCAACATGAAAATCCTTATCCCTATATAAGATCTAAACAGACAGGAGAAACAACATATCGTCGATGTCGGATTGCATCCTCATACCTTTAAAAACAAGACTTTTCAGGAAAGAAAAAAAGTCCTCTTGCTTGAGTTCCTAAACGCTTATTTGTTTACGTTTTATTATATGGTATATTGCTATCATATGCCTTTGCACTAACATCAACACAGTACTTTCCAAAAATGATCTTGCATCACTAATTCTATATGTAAAAAAAATTGTGACGCTGTCAATGGTTAAAATGGTACAAACACATTGCCAGTATTATACCGGTTAGCGTCATTCAGACGGGCATGACGCTCGGCAGCCAGACTGCGAATGCGCTCCCAGTTTGTGATAAGTTCATCTTTCTTTAGGTGGATCTGGGAGGCATTTTGGGAATGTGTTTGCTGCAGATGCTCCGCATCACCACCTAGTGTGTTGACCTGAAAAACCATAAGATTGGGAAACTAGTCATAAATTAAAACTAAAATTTGTCTGACTATTGTAACATAATATAGAGCTAGTGAATATTCTTGCCTTATCTTCCAGAGCCGCCAAGTCTCTAGCGAGACCCTCATGTTTACGCAGGAGAGCCTGTACACTAGCCAGATCACGTCCAAAGTCATCAGAGGCCATAAGTTGCTCCTTCTCCTTAATCCAGCTGATGGTCTCATCCACATCCCTATTTAAATCCAATAAGCAGGTTCATAAACAAAAAGTTCAAGACAAGCAGAGCCTTCCACAAACAACAAAAACAATGAAATTCATATTGATGATAACAGTTTCAACATGAATCTACACAACCACTGTTTACCTGTTAAAACGCTGAACCTCAGCGGCTCCAAACAGCTTCACTTGTCTCTGCTGGGCTAGGCCCTTCAGTCGCTGCCAGGCAGCGTTTACCTCATCCTGCTTGGAAACAATTAGCTCAACCTCAGGATGATCTTCTTGTCTCAGCTTGGCTGCCAGCTGGTTCACTTCATTCACTCGTTCCTCGTGTGCTGCCAAGTCAGTCTGAAATTCCTCAAACTTCTTCTGCAGAAGCTCCACATGTTCGAGGTCCTGGCCTAGTTCCTCTGAAGTCGCTATAGCCTCCTGCGGAGATAAGAAATTGAAATGCACATTTAATTCTGGTACCTTTGGAAAAAATTAAAACATGTATTCAGAAAAATCACATTTCATGTGAAATTACCTTTTATTTACTAAATGAATGTCAACAAGTGTATAGATTTAAGGAGGATTGGTTGAGAGGTTCGCCCAACAAAGCCCCAAAAAAGAAAGATAAGCATCACCTGAGTCAAACCAATTACTTAAACATTGTGCCTACTATTCTGAAGCAGAACAACAGCAAACAGTTCTTTCAAGGACAAGAATTCTCCTTTTATTAAGCATGAAACAAAATGAAATTCATTGAGGAGCGGGCTCTATCAAATCAATCACATTCTTCACCGCACCTGAAAAAGACACTTCATGGAATCATACCTTATCACTGATCCAGCCCAAGGCATCTTCACACTCACGTATGTATTGGACTAGTTTTTGGGCCTGCAGGAGATGCATTCCCTTCTCCTTGGTTCTCAGCAGCAGGAGATCCCATAGTCGCCGCAGCTCCTCAAGTCGAGTCTAGTTCGGTGTTCAGAGAGGAGATGACTAAAATACTGACTGTTATCAAAGACAAATGTGCGTAAGAGAAACTTCACATTCAGTTCATTTAAAACGCTTCAACATTTTCACCAAATATTGGCATAAGATTAAAGAGCCACAGCATTCAAAAAAAAATTCTGTATTCACACCAATTCAACACCTACCAGGAGATACTCAGCCATATTAATACTTGAAAATATTGGTCTCTGTTGTGTCCGGTAAGGCGTGTAGGACTGAGTAAGATTAAAGTATTAAAATAATAATGAATCAGTTGGGTTTCAACTCCCTCCCGAACCTCCGAAAACACACACACGTATGCACGCACAACCCCCCCACATATACACACACACATAACCCCACCCACCACCAAACCCCCAAAGTCCATCTACCCAACCCATCGTGGACATCTGTCCATGATACCCAAGAGCATCGCATCATCAAGTCTTACTCTAATTGTCTCAGATGCAAAATGGCCTTCGTCGATCATCAGGTTTCCAGTTTCGTTCAGTTTGATTATGGCCCCAGCATTGGCTTGAACTTCAGCTTCAAAGGCTTGATGTTTCTGCAGCTTACCCTAAGGAAAGGTTTTAAGAACCAGAAAAATTGCATTAACACAACTCCAATAAATACCACCTCAACTGAGACTGTGCCCCTTTAATACAGTGCACCTTAAGGTCATGATAATGTGTGCATAGTGTTTCTGTTTTGTGCCGTCTGTCCGTGTGCGTGCACGTAATTTGTGTTCTGATTTCCCGCTAATTCATATTACACCATATGAACAGCGCATTGTTACAGCTCCAGCTGTTGCGAAATGCGTTATATAAATGAAGTTGTATTGTATTTTATTTGTCTGTGCGCATGCGTGCGTTAAAGGGCTAGTCCACGCAACAGCGTTACATTCTGCCCTGAGGGAAAATATTTGAATTCCATACAGGCAGGACTTGACCAGGTTAAGGATGAAAACCCACTTCTGTCCTCGCTTAGTCTGTCCTTAAAAATAAATAAATAAATAAATAAAAAATGCGCGTCTGTCCAGGACAGTCGGGGGCGTGCCCCGGGCAGGGTTCACCCAACATGGTGATCCTGTGCCCAGGGTGGTCAACACACTCGCCGGGCTGAGTCCCCCATGCGGAGTTTGCGGACGACGTGTGCCCAGTACGTGTACCTTTCAACGATTTCACACGGTCTTGCGAGCCCCGCAAGAACATTTCATGAGCTTTTACTAGAATTACGAGATCTCACGAGATGAGAGGTTATGAAAATTATGCTTCAGAAGCAAAAGAGGTACAAGTTGGGGAATTGTACTTCATTGGCATTGAACATATTACAAAAATAAAAATACTGACAGATGTTACCAACTGAAGATTACTCGTTGGTTCGGCTTGAATAATTGACAGACTGACGGGTAATCCAAGCTGCTGACGGACCAAAAACATTTGGTATCATGCCCACCGCAGTAATTATGGGTCATTGAGTTACTTTCTGTATGAAATGTGCTATATAAATAAAGCCTGATCTTGCCTCACACCAA
>NC_142408.1:14852010-14894510 GCF_059441095.1 Idiotropiscis lumnitzeri | reverse complement strand
TCAGGCTAACACTAACACACGTACAGAAAAAGACGCAAACCTACATGAATTCTTCTGATCGAAACTCGCCCACAACTCAGTGAGAGGAAACGTAATAACAGCCTCAATGACCCGGTTTATTGTTAACGATGTATGAACATACTCTGTGTTGAATGAGGGCTTTCGGGACATGATAAAAATATTAGAGTCACGTTATGCCATACTGACTCGACAGCATTTCACTAACAAGTGTGTGCAACAACAACCAAGTCAAGGATGAGGTCAAAGGACAGCTGGTTGTGCCTCGATCTGAATTAGAGCTGCAATTAAACAATGGATTATTGTGTTAAAATCTTTTAATTTCCATTCTTCATTCTTCCGGTTTGCCCAAATTATGATTCAGTTACTGGTTTGTTCTATAAATTGTCCAAAAATGCAAAAAAAAAAGAAAAAAAAAAAAAAAGTTTGGACCACTTATCGTCAAAAAGGTCGCGTGCGTGTGGTACATTCTGAACTGGTCACCAGCCAATTGCACTTGAACCCTCCTTCCAAAGTAAATGTGCTAATTCCAAGAATGTTTATATTTTTAAATTACCGTATTTTTACGGACATAAGACGCGCTTGCATCAAAGGGCGCAACACCAGTTGAGGGTGCTATTTCCGTATTTAATGCATATACTAGGCGCGCCGCACTACAAGGTGCTAGCACAGCTGCTCGCGCTAGCACAGCTGCTCGCGCTAGCACAGCTGCTCGCGCTAGCACAGCTGCTCGCGCTAGCACAGCTGCTCGCGCTAGCTCAGCTGCTCGCGCTAGCTCAGCTGCTCGCGCTAGCTCAGCTGCTCGCGCTAGCTCAGCTGCTCGCGCTAGCTCAGCTGCTCACGCTAGCTCAGCTGCTCACGCTAGCTGATGCCAGCTCACCAGGACTCAATCCCCTAAGGGATCATTGCCAGAGGTATCACCCCGTTTCAATGACAGATGTCATGAAACTATTAGGAATCATTGCCAATAACAATGACTCTAACCAATAAAAGGTGTCTTGGCAATAGTCTACTAGACAACGTCAGGGGAGGGACTTCACTGGTCACCACACTCCTTAGAGTCACGGTTTCAAATCAAAATTTAAAAAAAAAACTCAGCATACAAGCAAACAATGAAACAAAGAAATAAGATTAACACAAAACATGTGTCTCTCATGCCATCTATATACCCAAAAGAAATAAAAATAACACAAAAAGATTATAGCAATGGCTTCTTGGGAGCCACGCAGCCTTAGCCAATTACAGCAATGGCTTCTTGGGAGCCACTCAGACTCAGCCAATCACATGGCTGTTTAGAGAGGTGTGCATGGCTGTTTAGAGAGATGTGCTGTTGTGCTTTAGGCTTTTTGCCGTCTGTTGTCTAAACCTGGGACGTTTCTTGCTTGCAATAACATAAATGATAAGACAGACTACAACATTGTGGACAGCTGCCCTTTTGTCCAGCTTTCTCCTACACCATCACCCAAACACCAAAGTCACATAATGTATAAGTCACGGTCAATTAGAAGCATAGATGACTCAGACTCTGTCCAGCAGGGTGTGCTAACATGCACTCCGAACAGCCCAATGAGTAAAAGGGTTGATGGTCGCGAGTGATGCTTAGTCCATATAATGGGCGCGTCGCTTTACAGGGCGCTTTGTTTGTTTTGGGGAAGATTAGGGACTTTAAAGAGCACCCTATGGCCCGGAAAATATGGTAAGTTATTTGTGCTATTAATCATATCAAAAATGATTATCAATTAATTTGATAATGGAAAGTTGATCAAACAATCGTGCTCTGCACTGATGTGAATCGAATTGTGTCGAACCGAATCGTTACAGTTTAAAACCGAACCGTCCTTGAATCGAATTGTACCCCATGTATCGAGATACGTATTGAATCATCTTTCATAGAGAGATTTACACACCGAGCGCACACACAAAAAGTTGATTTCTCCAGAACCTATTTATCCAATTGTTAAAATCCTTATTCCAAAAATGCTTACTGCATTGTATTGCAATATCCATCCATTATCCTGCATCCTATCCCAGCTATCTTCGGGCAGTACAATGGTTGTGTATTACAATACAACTTAGTTTATATAGCGCATCTTACAACAGCTAGAGCTGTAACAAAGTACTTCGCATATGGTGTAGTATAAATTAAACGAAGTGATGGATTGTTGTTTGTTCTATGATCGTATTTTCATGACCATAGGATGTATTGAAATTGTCCATTCAAATCAGACTGAGCATTTTGGAGAACCCTTGTCATACAGCTCATGAGAGAGAGCTACAGAGCATGACAGAATTTACACTTCTTACAAGTATTGTTCTCACAAAGGGATTACGGCAAGTAATTAACTGAGGGAAAGACTGAGAAGCCATACAAATTGCTAAAATAATCAAATACTGACGCTAATCCTAATGTTGCTTGGGTGACAGAGTAAACTTCACATACAGAAGGTTGCGCTGGAACCGTGTAAAAGAGGAGCATGTCCAACTTTGAACAGAAAAATCGCAGGCAATTTAACAACTGTATGGACAGAAAATTCATACAAAATAAGGCTGCACACACACCGAAACAAGAATTATCTCATACATCAGTGGAAAGAAAAGTGACGTAAAAGTATATTCATTTGTGCGATTCAGAAAATGGATGTAGTATATTGAAGGCTTATAATACAAATGTGATTTGTTCTTCACAATACGGTCCTTAGTTTTGACTTTTGATGTCTGCACAATAAATGTTGTCAAAATTACATTACCAGGGTTCGAAGTTAACTTTAAAAACTGCTTGCCCATAGGGCAAGTGCCACTAAAATTTGCCTTGCCCGAGTGGCCAAATTACTTGCCCAACTTGGGCAAGTGACAATTTTTTTTCTCTTGCCGGAAGATTAAATTACCTTGCCCTGAGTGACTTTTTGTATGACAAAATGTCTAATTACAAATTGCATGAATTTTTTGTTCGGACAGTTCCTGCCTAGAAAGAATTAAAAATACGTTACAATCATCAGGGTTGCTTATATAAAAATGTATCATGTATTAACACATTAATTAGGTGTCTGCTGACCCAGGATTATGTTATTCCTTCATGAGTTCTATGTTGCAGACGTTGCAGGCATTAAGAAACAGTCAATGAAGCATATGTCCGTAAGGAGCTGGCAGCTGACAGGTAGAACTGATCCTGTGCAGGGTTCGCGATTAACCGCTTCCCGATTGCCCGGGGCAAGTGAAATTTGGCCACGGGCAAGGTAAAATTATGGGCAACTTGCCCGACTGGGCAAGCATTTTTTAAAGCAGCAAAATATCTTTAATTTCGACGAAAACGGTGGTGTGATCTGTTTGTGTGCACTGTATGGTGATGGTTTAACCCAGACACCCCTTATGTAGTGGTATGGTCCATTGGCCTTATCGGGGGCAATGGGCGGGCGCTACGGGGATCAGTTAGTTCAGTGAATGTCGAGTTGAAGTGAACGTCAATAAATCCCGCAGTATTGGAACTCGCTGTAGTTGCATCCTTATTTGAAGTTTGAAAAACACAACAAAAACCTACGATATTTCGGCCGGAAGTTTTCTTACCTTCTGCGCCTGTTTACAAGTGGCAACGAGTTCGTTCAAATCCGAACATTTCGGATTCCTCTGACATGACTAAAATAGCTAGAATATTTTTAAGTAGACAATTCAGTTGTGAGTAAGGAAGGGAGTAATATTTGATTATTGGCTGTTAATTCATTAGCTCCATGATGTGACCTAGTGTCAGTGACTGTGTTCTGTTTATGCTATGAAACTTATGGAGGCAGCACCACAGGCACTGGTCTTAAAGGAATACACAAATTTCCCACACTAATAATTTACTCATGCGATTACTCAATTAATAGGCTCTCCTGGATTTTAAATTGATAATCTGGATTGCTGTAATATCATTTTCCCGATTTAACATGCAGATTTGTTAATTATTAAAACTACAATTAACATTTTCAATAACTGCACAGGATGATACATGCTGTTGTGAGTAGGGTTTCATGGGTGATGATGAAAACAAGATTAATTTATGTTTATCAGATTATATGTTTATTTACATTTGTGGCGCACATTTTACAACTGCATTGCAGTAGTAACTTCATTGACTCCCTGTGTCTTTTAGAATTCGTCTCAAAATTGTATTGTTTGTGTAAAAATATTTGAACGATCTGGCACCAATATACTTGTCGGAAATGCTGCGTTTAAATATTCCAGTAAGAACCCTGCAGTCAAGTGACCAATTGTTGTTAATCTGCGCCCAGTCAAGGTTAAAAAGCAGTGGAGACAGGGCGCTTGCAGTCGCTGGACCAAAACTTCAAAATGAGCTTCTTCTGAACATTACTCGGCTTCCTCTACGAATGTTTTA
Organism: Idiotropiscis lumnitzeri; assembly: GCF_059441095.1. Taxonomy (NCBI): domain Eukaryota; kingdom Metazoa; phylum Chordata; class Actinopteri; order Syngnathiformes; family Syngnathidae; genus Idiotropiscis; species Idiotropiscis lumnitzeri. Next base: position 14,890,123 of record NC_142408.1, on the reverse strand, counting down.
AGTCACTTTCAAACATTTATTTGCTTTACTTATAGCGCCACATACTGGCAACAAGAAATATCTTATTTTACATTTTAATATACAGCATCAGAACAAATCCAACTGAAAATTTGCCAGTAAAGCCTAAAGACGTTGATCAACTAATCCAGAACCCAGTGGCACATGCATTCACAAGAACGCCCTCCTACAATCACATCACTCCTGTTCTTCAACACCGTAATTGGCTCCCAGTCAAATTCCGTATCCAATTTAAAATGCTTCTTCCTACCTTCAAAGCCATTCATAACCTTACTCCTTCATACCTGTCTGACCTCCTCCATATTACCACTCCAGTTGGCACCCTCAAACCGCCTCCTCCACCTATCTGTCTGTTGCGCGTGTCCGTCTCAGCACCATAAGGAGCAGAGCCTTGAGCCACTCTGTTCCCCAGCTGAGGAACACTCTGCCACCTGACCTTCATAACTCACTTTCGAATACCACCTTTAAATACAAAGTCAGACCTCATCACCAAGATTGCCTACTCATTATGATGGGGCATGGCATCATTTTCATTCTTATTATGAACAACGGCAAACAGTATGGAGAGCATTTTGTAACAGTTGCAGTTGTTTAAGTGCAACAGTCATATCTACTGCATACAACTGTGTTAACAGCAAGGGATTAGTTAGTTGATTAGTTGACCTGTTTTTTTTTTTGTGTTTTGAGCCGCTGCACATTTGCTGACCACACGTTCGTCCCTATGTCCACAAACATCCATTCTGTTGCATTGCTTTTGTCTGACAATTTGCAAAGTCATCAAATCTACTTCAGATGTTTAAGCTCGGCTGCCGTTGGTATTTGATGACTTTGCTTTCTAGGGTCAAGTCAAAATCTGGTGGTAGACATGCCTTGGTGCAGAGCTATGCACAGAGCTTTCCCCAAGCATTTTAGTTTGCGAGTGGAGGCTGGGTGAGTGTGCTTTGTCACGTAAACACCTGGGCTACCAAGATTAGTCGACTAATCATGACGACATTGACGATCCAAATCATGGACAATTAATTTAAGAAGTCGATGAGTAGTTCATTTATATATTTATTTATTTGGTGCATTGCTTTTCAGCCACAAATACATAAGATGCAAACCACATTTTCATGGCAGCATGATGGAGAATTCTTGATCAACTAGAAAGGAAGCACGTTGTGGCTGATGCCTGATTTAATTTCTGACATGTAGCCTACAGTCGTAATTGGAACCGTGACTGTGTAGTTAGCACACACAGTTTCCGGCGTGTGTTTGATGTAACACTAAAACTAACACGATGTTCTTTCTGGAGTGCTATCATATTGTAGCGTCTACTATGGATGAAGGAGTCATTATTCAGTGAACTCACGCTTATAACAACCAAAACAGTGTGTGTTTGCCAGTGTTTGACATTGAATGAGAAAGATCTTACACACTGTCTCTCACAAACGGAGCGATGCATTTATGCAGTGGGAAAGAACAATACTCAAAGTAACAACATATTTGCCACAAGCCCTCATTGAAATCACATAAAAACAAGGAATAATTTAATTTAAACAAATGTATGTCCCTCCTGATATTATTTGGGTAAGGACTTGTTTGTTTGTACCATGTGCATTGATTTTGTAAATCAAGCAGCGAAGGTGTAAATACAGTAAAAAAGGAAAAGGTGTGACCGCTCGTCAACATGCTCCTTCCTCCGACCCCTTGGGTAGCCAGCCGTCTGAAGGTTTCACCCCTGAGGCGGGGCCACAACCGTCATGCGGGTGACAACCAAGGGGAAACTGTGCTACGGATCTCATTCAAGTGAATGACAGCAGTGCGTGCGCAAGTTAATTTTTATTTTATTTTTTACCATAAACGTCACCGCCGACATCTTCTCTAGCTCCTTTACAGGAGTGGTAGTTTTGATCACATGGGCTATGCACACTCACTCTCAACACTGCTGGATACAAGACCAGGAGTGGATTCTCGATTGAACGGTTTGTCTATGAGTACTAATAATGAATGAAGTTTGATAAAATTCAATACTGTTTTTTTGGCTAATATCGGAATCTGATTAGATATAAATATCGTAATCTGATCCAATGTAAATATCGGACCGAGACACCCCTAGTTTAAAGCATACAAGAATTGCAAAATTGGGACAGTGCGTGTGACGTCATCAACTTATTCCCTTGTGTCATTGGGCATGGGGGCACGGCTTGTTGTTTTGGCAATATTACGGTTTAAAATTATATAAAAACTTCAGTAAACTAATAGTAAAGCAAAAACTCAGGCTCGGTCTTGCGATCGGTGCGAACTATGACTATTATTTGTACTATTTGCAGTTCCTGCACGATCTGCGGTGCATGCGCCAAGTACGTGACTTTAAAACATTGATTGAAATTATAGATAAACAAATGAGAAACTATGTAATAATTTGATATGTACACTTTAAGAGATTTTTTTCGGAACTGGCACAGCAATTCCAACAAATATCATCAGTTTTCTTCTATTTTGGTCAAATTCAGGTGTGGGCAAATCAGCTTCGGCTGAGGTGCCATGGATACGGGCCCAGCTGAAGTGTGGAGCAAGGGCGCAAAAAGGGCGGGATGACGAGCATTTCTGAGAATTGGGACACCCTACACACGTGCAGCATCGTCGGGACTGTGCAATTGAGGGACACAAGGGTGCAAAGTGGGGTATTGGGATTGGGCCAACATTTTGCGGCATTTGTTGTTAAATGTCTTCTACAAATAAAGTTGAGTTGAAATAAAACCATGGACTAATACAGTGGTTCTCAAACTTTTATCAGTGATGTCCCCCCTGTGAAATGTTTTTCAGCCAAGTACCCATTAACTCTCTTCAGGTGATTGACAGGTAACAAGAGGTGGCATGTGACAAGTTGGGTCGAAGCAGTCTAGGTTGGGGGGAACCTGGGTTTTTAAAATAATGATATTGAATAAGATACTGAACATAAAATTTGTTTTATGACCTTATATTTTAATACAATAATTATTTTGGATTGTTATATTTTTGTTTTATTTAAAATCTTGTGTACCCCCTGGAGTTCCTTCAAGTACCTCCAGGGGTACTAGTACCCCCGTCTGAGAACCACTGGCCTAATAGACCAAGTATGTATTCTTTTGATATGGATTAAATCAGTCTGCATCAGCAGGTGCATTTATTTATATATTGTATATATTGACTAGGAAAACTGACGCGTATATATTTCATTAACTGGCACCGCACTCTTGATCGTAAATGTGATGAGGAAATGAAAGTAAATCCGGAGTTTGACAATCTGATGGAGCACTGAGCAACCCTAGTGGTTATTACCTTGAATTGCCCCGTGAGAAGCGCTTGGTAAAGATACGAATAAAACGGCCAACGGCGCCATTTTTTATCTTAAAAATTCTCCACTCAAAAATATAGTTTACGTTTGTATGTACATAATTCGAATCCCTTAAGCGGGGAAAACGTGAAATATAGTTTACGTTTGTATGTACATAATTCGAATCCCTTAAGCGGGGAAAACGTGTCAATCATTAACAGCGAGTATGTCCGGCATATCATTGCAGGACTTCAGCCATGCCAAATTGTAGCAATGCACCTCCGCTGGGCGGTTCCCCGTTCGAAATGGCCGGCAAGCCCTTGCTTCGTTAAAACTACAAACGCAACATTCTCCAAGATAATTTGACCACAAACAAAGAAGTAATTGATAAAATTGCACCATAAAATACAATATCAGCATTTTCAGATATTATGATACGGATCAGTGAAAAAGTAAGAGCCAGGAAAAATATTGCAGTATAAAAGGGCCAAATCTTACAGATGCAAAGATATTGTCAGTTTGAAAGAGTTAGGACGTACATGACCTTAAATGCACGAATACAAGCGCTACAAATGTACATCCACGTATCTAAAATTTAGGTCGAATTTGTTTTATTTTGAAATAGCGGAGATGCTAGCTTTAAATTGGTTACTTTAAATTAAACGGCGACCTGACAAAGTGGCGCGGATCATCACATATTCGGTGAATTAAGCAATTTACATCGAGTGTATGTTTTCATAATATTGAAGCTCTGAAAAACAAGTCGTTTGCTTGAATTAGCTGCCAAGCTAGTGCTCGACGGAATCAAGATTAAGGATGACATAACTCATATAGGCAGTGAACCTGCGGTTTATATAATACATATTAAGCGTAAAATTATTCAAGCAGAACTCCTACCTTTTTCTGTTGTTCCACTAACGTACAAAGAAGTAGCGTTATAGTTCTCCTGTACAGTAGGTCGTCGAAGAATAACCAGCTGCTGTAAGCGTTCTTTTTTTTCCTCCCCCAAAGTGTGACGTCAGTTCTGCAGCACCAATATGTACCGGAAGCTGTACTAGATACAATACAATACAATTTTATTTATATAGCGCATTTCACAGCTGCTGGAGCTGTAACAAAGCGCTAGATGACGTTCACAAAGAGAAACGAATGTTTAAGTTAACGTATAGTACATTCAATTGACAGTATATAATTTTCGTTCTGCGTATTTTATACAGGATACACAATCTAATATCTTTGGAAGACCATAATTTTTGTGAGACGCGTCAAGTGTTGTAGTCTCTCTTGATGCAGTCATTGTAAGTAAGGGTTATGCCATCAAATAGTAAATATACACTTTAATTTAATAATGTCCATTCCAATACATTTGAGTGGTGCCCCTGATAGCAAAATATTGGTGAATCAACGTGGTTTGGCTTAAGGGTTGAATCTACGTTGAAACTTTCAAATTTCCTAATTCAACCAAAATAAAATGTGGATTTAATGTCGATTTGGAATCACAAACTTCAATGCTGACAAAATGTTGAACCAACGTTGATTGACAATCAGACTTCAACTGAAACAAACACAAAAAAACATTAACCTTCTTAACCCTAATTCAACATTGATTTAACATCTGCCATCTGAGACGGAGCACCCCATCCTAACACAAGTAAATGTAATTACAAATAAAATATGGAATGCACAACTTTCTCATGTTCATCTTTGGATCGGAAAACTACAAAGTCTTTTGTACAAAAAAACAAAAACAAAGGAATTGGCTATGCCGTTCCAATACTTATTGAGAGGACTGTATGTTGTCGATTTCTGTGATTGCCGTGCTTTCCAACGGTAGCAGTTTCAAAAATAATAAATAAATAAATAAATAAAATAAATGAATACATAAATAAAAGATGATTCGGAACTTTATGGAACTTTTAAAGTCATAGCCATTAATAATTGTCACAGGAAATAGTACTTATAGTATGCCACTGTAATCATCTTTTAAAGACCTGGTTGTCTGACAGTAGTAAAAATACAGCAAATGGCATTGACCAAGACAGAAGAGTGTAATTTGCAGCGACAATTTCAATGATTCAGATTTGGAAGATAAAGGGTGGTTGAAGTTTCAAATGAAATGGCTTTTTTTTTAACTAGGATTGACGGTAGTCATCCCTGGAGCATTAGCTTCTTTACGGCTTCACTTGGGGACAATATTTACCACCAATGTGGCTCCTCAGACTCGATTATCGGACACCTCCTAATGTAAAGATCATTGTCTTGCTACCACTTGTCCCTTGTTCTGGTTCAGCCAACGAGGCTTCCCTTGGGAACTGTCATCACAGACTGTGGTTAAAAAAAAGCTTATTATCGTCCAATGTTTGAGAACTGTGACCCATCGCTACCAAAATCTATGTGCACTCATGCCCGCTTTGAAAATATCAAAAATAATGGCACCAATATTTGGGATTTTAAGGTTATTCAGCCTTTTCTCAAGCAACCACATTATAAGAGGAAAAGGGTTTGCGTTCATAAAATCCAAAATATCAAGGCGATCATTTTTTTATATTTTCAGAGGTTAAACTGTACATGCGGAGAGATGTGCACGTAAATTTTGGTGACGATTTTCTTACATTTAGCAATGTTAAAGATGGTATCTCACTGAGGTATTAGCGAAGTAGCAAACGCTTGATTATCAGGGCTAGTAAAGAATGCAAAAACCTTTGCTAAAAGTTTTAATGTTGCAAAGAGTTTGTCTTGTCATCATCAAAATTGTACAGGTTAAAATTTTCTTCGCAACAGGAACAACTGTTTGCAAACATTCTGTTTGGGAATAACTTCTGGCGAATATCTTTGCAACCTTTTGCGCACCACGTTAAAAAAAGAACATTTGCTACATGGGCACTCACTCACAAACCTTCGCCCTTGACTAAGATACGGGTTTGATCTTATTTACATTCGGCAATTTCTCTCGACATTAAGCCCACATTCAATGCTGGAAACCAGGAGTTCTTGATCCTGCTCCTTGAGGGCCGGTGTCCTACATGTTCTCCATCTGTCCCTGCTGCAACACACCTGATTCAAATGATCAGCTAATCAGCAAGGTCTGCAGAAGCTATAGATAACCATCCTAATCATTTGAATCAGGTGTGTTTCAGCAGGGAGAGATTGAAAACAGGCAGGACAACCACCCTGGAAGAACAGGTTTGAAGACTCCTGCTGTAAACAGCTGACATCTCCACCTTTGGTCTTGTACTTTATGCCCCACGATATCAGCATGACCTTGGCAGGCTAACAAGCAGTCTTGATTGGGCACACTAGTGCGCGACTTTGGTCTTCCCAGCTGGAATGGAGCCTTTTTCTGCCGCCGACCAAAAAGCACTGGATAGTGGGTACACCAGGGCACAACTGTGGTCCTCCAGAAGGAACCTTTTTCTTTCTTGAGGCTGAAGCATACCTGCGCGTCTTAACAGACTTTCATGTATTCATCCATTATTACTAGGGTATGTAACAAAAAACGGTTTGAACAAAACAAAAAAAAAATGTTTTGATTTAAAAGATGGGAGTGCATCAAATCAAACCAAATTTAATCATTCAACTTTGAAAAATATCGAGTTATGATTTGATTTTCTTTTATTGGAGAGATAAGGGCAGCACGGTGGCCGACTGGTAAGCACAATGGCCCCACAGTGAGAGACAGGATCGTTCGTGGGTTCAATCCCGGCTCCGGCCATCCTGTGTGGAGTTTGCATGTTCTCCCCGTGCCTGCGTGGGTTTCCTCCGGGTACTCCGGTTTCCTCCCACATTCCAAAAGCAATCATGGCAGGTTGATTGGACGCTCTAAATTGCCCCTAGGTATGAGTGTGAGCGCGGATGGTTGTTCGTCTCTGTGTGCCCTGCAATTGGCTGGCAACCAGTTCAGGGTGTCCCCCGCCTACTGCCCGAAGATAGCTGGGATAGGCTCCAGCGCCTCCCGTGACCCTAGTGAGGAGAAGCGGTATAGATAATGGATGGAGAGATATACAGTATCTTAGAAGGAAATGGCACATTTACAGTATTGACAAGTTATAATATATCTAAAATGACAAAAAAAGTCATTGCTGTAGAAAAGGCTGCTCAGAGACTGTGACAGCGGCTCCTTTAAGAGGGCGGAGTTTAGTGCTCCAACTCACGTGCGTGGGCGTGCGTGCGTGTATATAAGAAGGAGGAAGAGGGGAGAATCGTGTCAGTCTGTCTATCGAGCTAAGTTTGAGTTGTAGTCCACATTTATCCTGCTTTGAGTTGTGCGTGAGACAAGTAAGTTACAGCATTAATACCACTGTTTGTTTGTCTGTACAATCCACGTTTCACTGCTAATTAGTAACATGCAATGTTCAATGTTTATTATTTCCTTTAGAACCACACGAATAGAGCGTTTTGAAGCGTCAAGAAATGTGTGCTTTGACTGCAACTTTATTAAAAGACCTGAACCACAAGACCATCTCCTCATTATTGGAGTTCTAACCGGACTCTCAACAGCGATTTGCATACTCCTTCCAGCACTAGTTAGTTACATATTTTTCAATGGTCCTTCGAGCCGGATGGCAAATCGCTGTTTGAAGATGCAGGACTCAGAATTAGCAGCACCTGGCGGCAAACCCAAACAATTGAAATTGGTGCCTTCCTGTATGTCTGATTATGACTTAAGTGGGCCAGGTGCGCTGAGTAAATTCCGAAGACCAGCTGCTCCTACTAGAGCATTACCAGAGGAGCACGTAGCTACGGAGCGCTCAACTAGTAGATCCCCATCACCACCGGCTAGCCAGGGCTTTGACACGGGAAATTTGAGGGATGTTGAGCACGAGCAGGGGTCTCAGCATTTCATGTTGCAAACCACCAGGGGGCAGGATGTCAACACACTCAGTGAGTTTAATGCCGCCCTTAAAGAGATGCGCCGAGAAAATGCTGAACTCCGCAAACAGTTTCAGAGCCTGATGACCGCCTTACAGTCCAATCCTCCTCCTCCTAACCTCCCACCTCCAGGCACATACCGCAGTGGGTTTGACGGAGGCAATCAACGCCCGACCAGAAGCCAACTGGACAATCCAGCCCACTCACAGCTTCAAGATCAGGCACGCGGGTCGTCCGGAAACCTGATACAGGACTTCTCACAAGTCAAAGTTTCACAGCCACCCGCAGATCAAGGATATAGTCCATACTACGCAGCCACACCCCCGCAATGTGCGTCTCGTGCTGACATGTATGGCCAAAGGCATCCCGCTCACTCATTCAGAGCTAGTGACCCCCAGTATGAAGATTCCTACGCTGGCAGAGATTCAGCCTTCCCCCCAGTGCCCTACTCTCATGTTCCCCAGAGAGAGACCACATACAGAGGACCAAAGCCCACCATTCCCAGCCTCACATCACCAGACCCCAGAGGGTTCGCACGTATGAAGTTAGCCTTAGAGAATTTATTACCGCATGACGCCACTGAGAGATACAAGTACCAGATTCTCACTGATCATCTTAAGTGTGAAGAAGCCTCACTCGTGGCTGACTCTTATTGTAATTCCAGGCTACCCTACACAAATACGATGCTGGCTCTCACCAAGATGTATGGACAGCCCCACAAGCTTGCTGTGCAACGGATTGCAGCGCTAATGGATGGTCCAAACATACGTAGCGGTGATGCTAACAGCTTTCGTTTATTCGCTCTCAATGTGCGCTCACTAGTGGGCATGTTAGAACAGCTGGGTCGACAAGGTCAGGTTGAATTAACCTGTGGCTCTCATGTCTCGAGGCTCTTAAGTAAACTCCCTCACGACCTCAATGCCAGCTTTAAAAGATTCATCCATCCACTTAGAGTTTCCATTCCGACCCTTTTCGAATTTGCTGATTGGCTGGAATATGAGTTAGAAGTCCAGGAAGACAGCATTACGCCCCCCAAGAGAGACGAGTCATCCACCAAGAGGCATGATAACAAGCGCACTCCTAAATCTTCAAGTAAGTCTGCTACTATCCTCCTGAACACTGAGAAAGCTTTGGGATCAAGCTGTGCAGCAGACCCACCTGCCTCTGGACAGTCAGCTGACAAGGCAAATGCGATGGAAAGGAGAAAGGCCTACTGCCCATATTGTGATAATGACAAGCACTTCCTAAACAGCTGCTCTAATTTTAAGGACTTGACTAGGGAACAAAAGGTGACGTGGATTAAAGTCAATAAGAAGTGCTGGCGTTGTGGACGCAATCATCAAGCGGCAAAGTGCACGCTCAAAGCCCCCTGTAAGGACTGTGGCAGGAAACATCTGCTTGTGCTGCATGACGTGAATGAGAGGGGACAGGAGGAGGAACAAGCGCCGCATTCACCGCCAACAGGAAGCTGCCTCGTAAGCACAACCAACAGAGTCCTGTATGCAGACCGTCCAGTCTACAACCGGAAGGTGTTGCTGAAGATCAGCAAAGTCTTCCTGAGGAACGGTGACAAATCCTTGGAGACATATGCAATTTTAGATGATGGCTCTGAGCGGACAATACTGCTCCAGCCTGCTGCCAAACAGTTGTGCCTTCAAGGAAGAAAGGAGGTGATGGCTCTCCGTACAATCCGATCAGGACTGGATCAGCTCCATGGAGCGTCAGTTTCGTTCACGATTTCGCCAGCTGACAGCCCTGACAAGATATATAGTATCCCGAATGCCTTCACAGCCGCTCAACTGAGTCTAGCAAAGCATTCTCATCCAGTTGCCGCACTTAAGCAGAAGTATAAACATCTGTCAGGTTTGCCTCTTCTGTCACTGAACAGGGTCCAGCCGATGCTGCTGATTGGTGCTGACAACACGCACCTCATCACACCAATAGAGCCAGTCAGATCAGGACCACCTGGTGGGCCAGCAGCTGTAAAGACACGCCTCGGATGGACTCTACAAGGGCCAGCCCAAGCCATTAAGTCAAGCCCGAATGTAAGTCACTGCCTTTTTACGTCCACCCCTTCATCCACAGAGCTCTTCTCATGCGTTGAGAAGATATGGCAGATGGAGGTGCTTCCCTACCGCAGCGAGAAGCTAACAGTTCGGTCAAGACAGGACGCTGTTTTCAAGAAGACTCGATTTGGATTTCAAAAGGCAGATATCAGTGTAGATGTTCGTCCTCAGCGACAGTCACCCCGCATTAAGAAGCTAGCCCAGAACAAAGAACCCATGCATGTGAAAGAAGACAAGTGGGTGCTCCCTCAAGTGAGAAAGGAGGAGCAGCCAGAGGCCTCCTCCATTGAAGTGAATGAGATTGACTGCCCCCACATCAAACAGGAAGTGCAGAAGCCTCTGAATATTCAAGAGGCACCTGACGAGGTGGCAAAGCAAACAGAGCCCCTCTTCATTAAAGAGCAAGAGGAAGCGAAGCCCTTCCAAGTAATGGAAGAGGAGGAAGCGTCTCCCCACATTAAAGAAGAAGAGGTGGATGTGGCAATCACACTGACTGGTCTTCCTTTAAAGAGTGAGGATGAAGGTGGAAGTGTGGAGAAATGCGGACTGGACTCTCCAAGCAACAGCTCAAGTCAGCACATGACGACAGAAGGTGAGCTGAAACATAATCTCGTGCTAACTCTGTCCAGTTCTAGTCTTCCAGATCCTCTTCAATACGAGACATGGGACAGTTTCATTGAGGCCACTGCCCGGCAGTTCCATGGGGCGGCCGACTCCAAGAAGCCCCTCACGACTGATTCCTATGCTGCTGCTGAGCTGGAAACCTTGCAACAATCTCAAAGAGAGTCATTCCCTGAGGATGTCACCCAGTTAAAGGTCAACAAACCCATTGCTAAATCAAGTCGACTTATCCCACTTGCACCTGAGTTTGATAAACAAACAGGTCTTATCAGAGTAGGAGGCCGTCTTCGCCGTCTCCCCCTCCTGACAGCGGATGAAGTGCACCCCATTGTTCTGGACCCTAAACATGCTCTGACCAGACTCATCATACAGGATTATGATGTAAAGCTACAGCATCCCGGGCCAGAACGAGTGTTTGCCGAAATCCGGAGGAAGTACTGGGTGCTACGTGGACGCGAAGCCGTACGCCGGCATCAGAGAGCCTGTGTGAAGTGCAAGGAGTGGAAAGGACGACCAAATCCTCCACGGATGGCGGACCTCCCTCCGGCCAGACTGCGTCTCTTCAAACCTGCATTCTATTCCACCGGCGTAGATTGTTTTGGGCCATACACCATCAAGATTGGACGCAGGAACGAAAAGAGTATGGACACAGAAGCGTTCCTGATGGCCCTGAGACGCTTTATAGCCAGACGAGGGAAACCCCAAGAGATTCTCTGTGACCAGGGAACAAACTTCAGAGGAGGCGAACGAGAACTACAGGAAGCATTTCAAGATCTTCATCCTGAGCTCCAGCAACAGCTTGCTGGCCAACAAATCAGGTTTGCCTTTAACCCTCCTGGTTCCCCACACTTTGGCGGATGCTGGGAGCGGGAAATTCGCTCATTGAAGACTGCCCTTCAAGTCACCATCGGAGCCCAGATCGTTACAGATGAGGTATTACGCACAGTACTAGTTGAGATTGAGGGGATGCTCAATTCAAAACCTCTGGGATACACTTCATCTGAGATTGCGGACCCTGACCCCATTACCCCCAATTGTCTCCTCATGGGGCGGCGGGACGCCTCGCTGCCACAAGTCGTCTATGAGGACTCCGAGATACTTGGCCGAAGAAGATGGCGGCACAGTCAGGTGCTAGCAGACCATTTCTGGCAGCACTTCCTGCGACACTATCTGCCAGGACTTCAAGCCCGCCACAAGTGGCAAAATCAATCAGCTAATCTGCAAGTGGGAGATGTAGTTATGATTGTGGACAAGCAGCTGCCACGGGCATTCTGGCCTGTAGGGAAAGTCTCTCAGGTCTTTCCTGGACCAGACACTCGAATCAGATCAGCCGAAGTGACTGTGAAGGGAAGAACTTACGTCCGACCTGTGGCAAGACTCATCAGCCTACCTGCTCTGCCGAAGGACGATTAATTACCCTTTGTGTAACCTTTTCTGTTGTTCATATTCACAGGTGAATATGGGGGCGGCTGTAGAAAAGGCTGCTCAGAGACTGTGACAGCGGCTCCTTTAAGAGGGCGGAGTTTAGTGCTCCAACTCACGTGCGTGGGCGTGCGTGCGTATATAAGAAGGAGGAAGAGGGGAGAATCGTGTCAGTCTGTCTATCGAGCTAAGTTTGAGTTGTAGTCCACATTTATCCTGCTTTGAGTTGTGCGTGAGACAAGTAAGTTACAGCATTAATACCACTGTTTGTTTGTCTGTACAATCCACGTTTCACTGCTAATTAGTAACATGCAATGTTCAATGTTTATTATTTCCTTTAGAACCACACGAATAGAGCGTTTTGAAGCGTCAAGAAATGTGTGCTTTGACTGCAACTTTATTAAAAGACCTGAACCACAAGACCATCTCCTCATTATTGGAGTTCTAACCGGACTCTCAACAGCGATTTGCATACTCCTTCCAGCACTAGTCAGTTACATATTTTTCAATTGCATTATACCCTCTTGAACTGAGCGTACTATTTACAATCCAATATTAATCCCACTGAACCGATTCATTCGCATTTAAAATCAAACAATCGTTTCGCACCTGTGTCATGTATCTAAAACTATCAAATTGTCTTTTCTGGAGAGCTACACACCCCTAATTATTAGTAAAGAAAAACAGACCCAGCCCAAGAGAAACTGAAAGTAAGTAATTTCTTCAATCTTCTTTTACATATCTAGAGGTGTGTCGTGATATTTTCAGATGATGGAGTGTGCAAGACTTAGATTTACACTAATTTTGGTTACGAGTGATCACAGACATAAGTAACTTAAGTTAATTGTCTTAAAGTGTCTAACTCCAGTTAATTGATGTCACATCAAGAGTGCCTGCACGTGTCTATTTTTCTTATGAAAAAGGGAATTCCTGGGGAAATTAATTATTTATAGAAGCTCAAAATTGACGAATATTATTGAAAATAAATGCCCATTTCACTTTACAGAGCAAAAACATTGCTTGTGAAATATTGACGACCTTTACAACAGAGTCCCTCAAAGGGATGACAAAATAAGTTGTTCTATGTTTTCATGATGACACCAATTCATCAGTAATTTGACTTTTTTTTTGTGTCAAATATCAAAATCGTTCTCCGAAATTCCTATAAGGTTTGGAATGACAGCATAGATTTGGCAGCAAAACTCAGTTGTTAATCTCACAAATTTACGGAGCCCCTAAAGTGACATGGGGAAAAAAAAAAAGAAAGAAATTTGTTTCTCGTCCTGACGAGAAACTTTCTCATTCTAACCAGAAAGTTTCTCGTCCAAACCAGAAACTTGCTCGTCCTGACGAGATAACTTTCTCGTCCTGACGAGATAACTTTCTCGTCCCTTTTTATTGCTTAAAAATAAAAAAATTAAAAAATAAAGAGGCTGCCCAAGTATATATTTATTGGCAAGCCGTACTGTTAACATCAGAAAGAAAATTTAGAAAACAGAAATTTCAGAAATTGTTATTTTTGTTTTCTTTCTCAGCCCTTGTGCATGTTGGTGTGAATACCTAGCCTAGCCTCCTTGTTTAGATAGCATCGGTTATAAATCAAAATTTCCTAAAAAAATATCAATTAAATTTCCAGTGTTTATACAGTGATTGGATTAATAAACCCCCCACCCCAAATGCATGCTAAGCAACCTTTGCCCGTGATTATTTCTGTGTTGGAATCAGACATTTGGTTAACTCAAAAGTCTATCACATTACAATCTATATGACAGATGTAAAGTTAAGATGACGTTATAATGACCAGGTTTTACAATGTTCAACGAGCAAATAATATTTAATTGAAAAGAAAAAACAATCACATTCATGACAATTTGTACAGTATTCTGCATATAAAAAAAAGATAGTAAAATAAAACAAGAAACCAGAGTCAACCAGAAGCTGTAAATTTACTGTGTTGAACAGAATTACAAAACAGTTCACCTTTTTGGATTTCACCCTTACAGACAAACTAATTGAAACCATATAACTTAATTGTCCACACATAAGAGAGAAAACACGAGTCTTCACGACTCTCCGCAAATTGTTCGGACAATTAGAATCCATTTTGAAAAACCTAAACCAAAATAACAAATGGCTTTCTCAAACTCTTTTTCTCTTTTCAATTTTTCCATTGTCCACCCATGAATAAAACAAAATCATAGCAATACATCTCATCACTCAGGTGAAACATTTTCGGAAGCTACTTGACAACAACAGGTTCTCATTAACCTTCAAAGTGTGGTGGTCACTCTCCCCAAGCAAACCCCCCTGGCCGATCTTCGGGCAATGGATTGTAATTGGCATCATCGTCAGGGGTGTCAAACAGCATCTTTCTGTTGGTGGGTATTAAAGGGGTAGGGATAAAGATATAAAGATAAAACATTATTCAAGACACAAAGTTAGTTTTATTTATCATATAAAATGTATACAGTTAGGTCAGAATGTGTTTTGAAGAGTTTTCACACCAAAACACTGGACTAGAACGTATGAACATATGAAATGTAAATATTCATCTTGAAGCCCTCTCATGAACATATTGGCTTTAGCATTCAATTTAAATGGCTTCAAAGTTAAGTGTTTGGGAAAACGTAACATAGTGACATAATCTTTTGGGGATATACATGGATTTGTTATGCCCCCCCTCCCCCAATTGGATCACAATGTTAACCGCCACATGTCGTACCAGCAAGCAGCCACTCTTATATTACCATCATTCGCTTACAACTTGATTTTTTTAAGGTATGTACAAAATAATAATTCAAATGGAACATTCAAATTTTATTACATTTTGCAGCTTGAACCAACATTCTTGACATGTTTATAAATGATGGTGCAACTTAAATTGAAAGGGGTAGTGTTATCTTTAAATGTTTTAGCTGTAATTGCTTAGTGCGGGGGTGTCGAACTCATTTTTGTGGACGGGCCACTTCGTAGTTATGGTTTCCCTTAGAGGGCCGTTCTGACTGTGAACCCATATAAATCTATGACCACCTTACGTTATCACACACACACAATATTGATAGAAAGCCACTTTTGACATCTAAAGCCAGTAAGTCCTTGTTCAACAAATTTTCAATTTATTTTAAAAGGGGAGGATTGGTAACAAATAAATGGCAATATATGTTTTGAAAATGTGCTAGAAACAGGAAGTTCACGCAGATGATATAACGTTCACGGGCCACATAAAATGAGGCCGCGGGCCAGATCTGGCCCCCGGGCCTTGAGTTTGACACCTGTGGTTTAGTGCATTTTGAAATTTAAATAAAATGCAAACATAAAAAGAAATATCTACAAATATAAATTCCACTCTTTTTGGGCACAAAGCCTTTTTGAAATGCTAACATCTGTTAGTGATCTCAGAGGAGTACCATTAGGAAAATGTGATCAAGAAAGCAAAAATAAACACCTATATTGGTTTTTAACTTTGTCTTTATTTACCCATAATCTTAAACATTTTGTTTTTCTTCACTAGTTTGCATAATTTAAAAATAGAAAATTGATCTACACAATCAAAATGTGGTATGCCACCAGGAAGACAAAACACATTAAATATAAGGAAGAAAGTATTTTTTGAATTGGTTTTAGCACTATAACATAATATTCTGCCACTCGGCATCAATTAATTGCAGCCTGATCATTCTGGAAGGGGGATTCCTCCATCTGGGGTCAGTTCTCAATTGTTTCTCACTTTTCCACAGAAGGGGGTTTTAAGTTTTTCCTTGCCCTCCAGGGGTTTAAGATCAGGGATTTCAATACAAACTTTACTCAATGCTTATTCATTTTTAGGTCAATTACATATTTCATAGGAATGACACTCAGGGTTTGATTTGCTGTTCTATACTTTGGTATAATTACCGTGCTAAGATGTTGGTAAACACTTGTTATATAGAAATGGTTGCCGGAACCAATTAGCAACACTGAGGCTAATGACAAATTGATTTTCATACTAATGACACTCGAGATTTTATTAGATATCCTGTATTTTAATACAATTAATAATGTTTTTAGTTTTAGCTAAACGCTTGCCATGGAGCTGGCTTTCACAATAGCTGGGTCTACAATGTAGGGGTCTCAAACTCGCGGCCCGCGGGCCATTTGCGGCCCGCGGGATGATAGTTTGCGGCCCCCGCCTTATTTTGAAAGTTTAATGTTCGTGCGGCCCGCAAATTTGATATGACTGGCACTTTACAGTGTAAAGTGCCAGTCTGTAGTTATGAAGCTTTAATTACAGTGTAATTAAAGCTTTATAACTACAGAAGTAGGCCTACTCATCCCAGAACTATGGTTTATGCTTAGGATCTCTGCTATTTGACAAGATTTTGATTTGATTGACAGGAGACCCATGCTCCATGATCAAACAGTATAAAAATGCTCCATATAAACATCCCAATCTGAATAAAAAGGCTGAAGGGTGGTATATTCACTTTGCCAATCCGAGCCTCAAGTACACAGTTAACTCCGAATAGCTAGGCTGCGTCTGGTCTGCGCATGCTCTGTCTTGACATAAATGGGTAGTGACGTCGTCATATACGCACTTTAAAATGGCAGTTTCTTAGCAGAGCTCGTCTGCGACACTGATAATGGATTTATAATGGAGCTGCCTTGATAAAAGTGTTAAAACAATTGCAAATCCTGTGCTGAATAGATGAATGGACTCTTGATACATTGCGTGATGTTTACGTCGATCTCCACGTGTCACACGGCTGGAACACGGCTGATCCGATTAACAGGGTGGAGCATGTAAACAGTGGATCGGAAAAGATCACGTCACTTGTAAACAGGTGACCAGAGATCCTCATCCGAAATGATTTAAATCAGAATGACAAAAAAGTCCCCATGTAAACGCTGCTACTGCCAGATCAAAATAACACTGACGCTAGAGGTGAGGGAGTACGTTTGCCTCTGAATTCTGTGGCTTAAGTTTTTCACTGTATAGTGGTCCAATTTGTCATTTAAGGTAGTAATTATTACTGATATCCGTTGGCCAGTCACGCTACTCTAGAAATGTAGTAAGCCAAGGTAATGTAAATGTGTAACATGCAAAACTTAACCCTCACATGTGTGCTCTTGGGTTGTGTGGTTTTAAGAAATGTGAAATAATTGTGTTATTTTATACATTTATTTCTTCATTTTAATATTGTTTTTTGACAAAAAGTTTGAGGAAAGGTGACAGCAGGGCCCTGATATTCTGGGGGGCCTCAATTATTTCCTGTCACGCCCCCCCACCATTAAGTTTTTAATGTTTTTCTTTCTTTGTATATTGATATTAGATTGTCAATAAAATATCCCTTAACGGAGCTAAATAGATAATAAATACAATTTGGAGAACTATTATTGTGAAGATCTCGAAACTCAGTACTCTGTTGTGCAAATGTTGTTGAGATGATAAATATTTACTATACTTTTTTTAAACTTTTGTCGCGGGTATTGTGACTAGCTTGTGTGGGTGTGTGTGCGCATGCGTAAAAAGAGGAAAGGTCCGGATGTGTTCGAGTGGCGGGTGAGGAAAGAGAGAAGTGTAAAGTTGAGAGCATGCAAAATAAAGCGAGGCTACAGGTACACCACTGTCTCTCGGCTGGTGTGCTATTGATTTTGAGGGCTTCGCATTACGACCTGGGATCGCCGACTGCGATCCCAGCGCAACTCCGGCCTTGGAGACGGATCTCCCCTGCGTCCCCCGACCACGGTCAGGAGAGTCGAAGCAGGATCGTACAACACTTTATTAACATTAACAAACAAAATACAGTACAATACATCGATACGTACTTAATATAGAAAAAGCAAAGAAGAGCCAGGGGGATTTTAAACCAAAAGTCTATATAAATAACATAAAGCAACAGTTTTATTATGTTTACGATACGTTTTTAAAAATTTTTATGGTTACTATGCGTTTGACATCGAACCTCTTCGTCGTGATGAGTCGGCCACTTCCGTGTTCCTCTTATTTTATGCTTAGATACGTATTGGTTGCAAAACAACATTTCTGTTCATAGCTGCTGGCTCTCCGCCCAAACGCGGTTTGAGTCAGACTTCTGTTAAAAGTCGAGCGTACATCGAAGCAATTCATTTCAGCGATTAGCACGCTTAGCGCCTCCTTTCTCCCCTCCTCGTTCAGAACGCTACTTGTTAGTGGAGTCGTTTATTTGCCATCGCGTAACTTGTTGGCTCCCCTCCTCGTTCAGAACGCTACTTGTTAGTGGAGTCGTTTATTTGCCATCGCGTAACTTGTTGCTGGTGCTGTGCACGGACTTACCGTATTTTTACGGCCAAAAGACGCGCTGTATGAAAGGGTGCAGCACCATTTGAGGGTGCTATTTCTGTATTTAATACTTAGACTGGGCGCGCCGCACTACGAGGCGCGTATTTCATTTCATTATCAATCGATAAAGACAGGTATCTTCCCTGTTTCTTGGAAATCTGCAATCATTACTCCTGTTTTGAAATCTGGAGACCCTACAATGATAAGTAACTATAGACCGATAAGTATTCTCCCAGTACACTCCAAAATAGCCGAAAAATTAGTGGCTGAACAACTCATTAGGTATTTGAATAACAGTCCATATTCCCTACATGAAATGCAGTTTGGCTTCAGAAAAAAATCACTCTACGGAAACGGCCATCTGCTATTGGAAAACTTTAAATCAAAATTAGATGCAGGTGGTGTGATAGGAGCAGTGTTTCTTGACTTGCGCAAATCATTTGACACTGTAAATCATAGCATTTTAATGACTAAACTGTCATACTTTAATTTCTCCTTCAACTTGATGAAATGGATTTAATCAAATGTTAAAAACAGAAAACAGTGTGTTAAAATACACAATATTACATCTGCAACAATAGAGAATTCATTTGGTGTACCTCAAGGGTCGGTTTTGGGAACGCTGCTGTTTAGCTTGTTCATAAACGACCTTCCACAACATTGTCCATCTTATGTTACTTGTCAGATGTACGCTGACGATGCAGTTATTTATGTACATGCAAAAACAAAATATCAAGCTGCACAATATCTATCAGCAGCCATGTCTGATGTGTCAAATTGGCTAGAACGTTCTCACTTACATCTTAATGTATCAAAGACTGTATGTTTTTTTCCAATTAGGAGGTGTGCTGATCCAAATCATAACGTATATGTGCAAGGAACGTGAATTGAGGTTGTCCATGAGTTTAAATATCTAGGATGTTGGACTCGCAGTTACAGTTTAGGCAACAAATAGAAAGATTAATGAATCACATGAAACTTAATCTCTCTAACTTGAGATATATTAGGAATGATTTAACTCTTGATTCATCAAAACTATTTTTAAATGCCTTGATAATGTCACATATGACTTATTGGGTAACTAGTTGGCCAATGGCATGTAAATCCACACTAAAGCCTGTTGAAATTGCATACAAACAGTCCTTGAAAATCTTGGATAAAAAGCCAAACACATACCACCACTGTCAAATTCTGAAGAAATATGAACTCCTGAGCTGGAAAAATATACAAAAATATTCTGATTGTATTCTTGTGTATAAAATTCTCCATGGTTTGGCTCCACCTCCACTAAATAAACATGTGCAGAAGAATATGAACAGTTCAACCAGAGCAGGGTCTAGGTGACTGTACAGTTCCATTCAGAAAAAGTACCTTTGGCCAGTCAGTGTTCTCATACAGAGCATCTCACACCTGGAACACAATACCAAATGCCATACGAGACGTACCTACTCACTTCCTTTGGTAAACACCTAAAAACCTGGCTTCTTGAGAATCAAGTCTGTAATTGTATTTCTTCTCAGTTTATGTGATTACCATTAAGTAGGAAACCCTCTGTTTGTAATTTATGTTTGTGAATATGTCTTTGGAATTGTCTGTCACGCTGTTATCAGTTTTTGGTTTTTACTACTTGAGACATCAGCTGACTTGTAACATTTTAACAGTCAAGCACTTTTGCACTACAACACTGTAACAAGCATGAAAGCTAGCACTGCAGCACTTTACAACTCATTCATACTTGGTTGCATTCAATGTATTTATATGTCCATTAGTGTGTTTCTTGAAACTGTACTGTATTTTAAAGTTATGTTATGTTTTCTATTGTATAGTCTAACATCAACCTGCTACAGGGACAACGGATGCAAATTAGCCATTGGCTATAATCTGGCATATTTACGGGAAACCGTTTGATTAATATGCACTGTCCCTGTATAATAAAATAAAAAAATAAAATAAATAAAAATTAGCATGCTAGCTCGCGCATGCTAGCTCGCGCATGCTAGCTCGCGCATGCTAGCTCGCGCATGCTAATGGTTGTTAGCAGCACTTCAGCTAATTGACTATGTCAGGGGAGGGATGTCACTGGTCACCACACTCCTTCGAGTCATGGTTTCAAATCAAAACCATAAATATCTCTGAACACCATACAAGCAAATAATGAAACAAAGAAATACAATTGACACAAAACATGCATCTCTCATGCCATTCCTAACACCAAAAGAAATACAAATCACACAAAAACAGTACTGAGGCATTCTGGGAGATTATCACACAGACATTCTGGGAGATTATCAGCCTTATCAGGTTAGAGATATGTGAGTGGTGTATTTTTTTTTGCAGTCTGTTTTGTATAAACATGTGATGTTTCTTGCTTGCAATAACCTGAATGATAAGACAGACTACGACATTGTGGACAGCTGCCCTGTTGTCCAGCTTTCTCATGCACCGTCACTGAAAAAACATATTCACATAATGTATTTGTCACTCTCAATTTGTAGCATCGATGTCTCAGACTTTGGCCAGTAGGGTGTGCTAACATGCACTCTGCAATGCCCCAAAGGGACAGCCTCGATGGCCGGGAGAGTTGTTCAGTCTATAGAATAGGCGCGTCGCATGACAAGGCGCATCGTTTGTTTTGGGGGAGATTAGAAACTTTAAAGTGTGCCTTATGGTCGCGAAAATATGGTACATATTGTTCAAATAAAGTCCGTTCTGCTGCGACGCAAGAGAGGTTGACGCGGAGGATTTAAGTCGTGGCGAAAGAAATCCCTTCCGGGACAACGAGCAACGGGGCGACGCTTTTTGAAAATACGGTACATATAGTTCAAATAAAGTCTGTTCTGCTGCGGCGCAATAGAGGTTGGCGCAGAGCATTTAAGTAGCGGCAAAAGAAATCACAATGAGCGACGCTTTTTTTTTTTTTTTTAAATCAGTACTACCTACTGCGTGCACTAGGGGCAGAAACACCCCACCCACCCCTCCTGCCACTGCGAACAAGACCCTCTCTCCCCCTCTCTCGCCCCTCTCTCTCTCCACAGGCTCCAGTTCCCAGCCTCATCAGACAACCACCACTTCCTCCTGCTCAGCTTTGTTCCTCACAACATCTCAGGTGAAGAACCAGCTGAGGAAGATGATGGCGAGGAAGGCGGCAGGCCCAGATGGGATCAGCTCCCAGCTCCTCAAATCCTGCGCAGACCAGCTGTGTGGAATCGTCCAGCACATGTTCAACCTGAGCTTGAAGCTGGGCAGAGTCCCCCAGCTGTGGAAAACATCCTGCCTGGTTCCGGTTCCAAAGACACCCCATCCGAAGGAGCTCAACAACTTCAGACCAGTGGCGCTGACGTCTCATCTGATGAAGACCCTGGAGAGACTGGTCCTCGTCCATCTGCGCCCCCTGGTCAGCTCCTCAATGGACCCACTCCAGTTTGCATACCAGCCTGGCATCAGTGTGGATGATGCCATCATCTACCTGCTCCACACTTCACTCTTCCACCTGGAGAAGGCGGGGGGCACGGTGAGGATCATGTTCTTTGATTTCTCAAGTGCTTTCAACACCATCAAGCCCGCCTTATTGGGAGACAAGCTGGAGCAGGCGGGAGTGGCCCACCACCTCATCACATGGATTCACGACTACCTCACAAACCGGCCACAGTACATGAGAACACAAGACTGTGTGTCTGACGTGCTCCTCTGCAGCACGGGAGCGCCGCAGGAAACTGTGCTGGCTCCCTTCCTGTTCACCCTCTACACCTCGGACTACAAATACAATTCCACAACCTGTCACCTGCAGAAGTTCTCTGATGACTCTGCGATTGTCGGCCTCATCACTGACAATGACGATCGGGAGTACAGAGGGGTTACGCAGGGGTTCGTGGACTGGTGTCAGCAGAACCGCCTCCAAATCAACGCTGGGAAATCCAAAGAGCTGGTGGTGGATTTCCGCAAGCGTCGGCACTCTCCACCTGCACCAGTGAATATCCAGGGAACAGACGTTGAGAGGGTCTCAACTTACAAGTACCTGGGTGTTCATCTGAACAATAAACTGGACTGGAGCGACAACACAGATGCTCTCTATAGGAAGGGTCAGAACAGACTCTTCCTACTCAGGAGGCTGAGGTCCTTTGGCGTTCGGGGAACACTCCTCAGGAACTTCTATGACTCGGTGGTTTCACCGGTCATCTTCTATGGAGTGGTAGGAGGCATCTCGGGCCGGGACAAAAAGAGACTGAACAAACTAGTGAGGAGGGCCAGCTCTGTCCTGGGCTGCTCCCTGGACTCTGTGGACTCAGTGGGGGGCAGGAGGATGACGGCAAAACTGTCATCAATGCTGGACAAACCAGCCCACCCACTCAATGACACTCTGAGAACACTTTACAGCTCCTTCACTGACAGACTTTTACACCTTCGCTGTACCAAAGAGAGATTTCGCCGCTCCTTCCTGCCGACTGCTGTCAGACTTTTTAACAAGAACATTGGGTCAGGCCTACAAACAGGAGGGCATTAGTGCAATTGTGCAGTCCTAGGATGCAATATTTACTACTGTACTTTCAGCCAAGGGTGTACTTAAACAACGACCAATGATGTATTTTGTTTACCATTACAGTATTCTTATTACAATACTTCTATCACTGTAGTATTTCTACCACTGCAGGATGTTCACTATTACAGTACTTTTATCATTGCAGTACTTTTATAATTGCTGTATTTCCTATCATTGCGGTACTTTTACTATTACAATACTTTCATCATTGCAGTATTTTTCTATCGTTGCAGTACTTTTACCATTACAGTACTTTTATCATTGCAGTATTTTCTATCATTGCAGTACTTTCCTGTCATTTCAGGACTCTCACCATTACAGTACTTTTATCATTGTAATATCTTTATCATTGCAGTATTTTCAATCATTCAGTAGTTTTTATCATTACAGTGTTTCCCCCTCTGTATAATGGACAGGCATTAGGAGTGTTTCCTTACACTAGATACGTTTATACTGTGTATATTTGCATGCTTTTTATGAATGTCTGCTGCTAATGTTATACATTAACGGCTACATTACGCCGCCGACTCTGTGTGATCTATATCTTTGCTGCTGTAACACTTCAAATTTCCCCATTGTGGTACTAATAAAGGACATCTTTATCTTTATCTTTATCTTTGACTAGCTCAAACTTTCATTGTTTGAGATCGCCTTTTTCTGTCCCAAAACGATGCATTGTTCAGTTGTACTAGGCGGAAAAAAAAGCATGTTCTCCAGGGTCCATCTCCATCTTTAGTTAATGCTAGCGAATTCAAACGCTCCCGAAAATCAAATGAATAGGCACAGTGCACAGATACAATTTAACCTTCTTTCCCTTTTAAAAAATCATTCAAAATAAATAAAGTTTTGTCGTGTGATGATGCAGGGGTAGTGGGGTCATTCGCGGTCTGAGCGAGTGTCCCGCCTACTCCCGCGTCGTCACAAGACAACGAAGACAACGTAAATTGCTCATTTCAATCTGAACACAAGGCCCTAAAATCCTTCGCACTTACCTCAAGATTTATCTTCATCTTTTCTTTTTTTTCCCTTTTGTTTTTCCGCACCCGATCAGTCTTCTTGACATTTTGCTTGGTGCCCTTGTTTACACACAATTGCATGTTGTCTCGCGGACTAATCATCGCAAGGTGAGATGTGGCGTCATTAATTGGGTTGCCATAAATGGAGCGCACGTTGTGCATGCGCATTAGTGAGAGGATGTGTCAGAAATGGGTTGCCAGATCAGGGCTCTTTGATGAAATCGGGGCCCTACACGGCTGCGTAATTGGCGTATAAGCAGGGTGACAGGACAAAAAGCCTCCAAAATTGGGAAAATCAAAAACAAGGTAATTTTCTACCCCTAAAATGCTCCAGCAATGAATTTTGAAAATGTTATGGTTTTCACTATTTTGCAATTATGTCTTCTTGAAGGAAATAAAAATGGTGAGTTTTTGTAAGATGGGCTGAGGATAGTTAATCAGTTTGTGTATTTATAATCATGTTTTTATACACTCATTCATGTTTAAACACACACACATAGACACTTACTTGTTATTTTAGCACACACGCACACAGACACTGTATCCTGATGATGTGTATAGTTAAACTGACCTTTACACTGTGAGTTGTGATTCTCTGCCTGCTAGAGTTACTGATGATTAGTTATTGATGTTTTCTGTCTTCTGCTGATTAGTTTAGTCTAAAACAGACCACCATTGTTAATTAATCTCCTGTATTCTGGTGATTTAGTTTAGGCTAAACAGACCTTCATTGTATTCTAATTTCTTGTGATTCTTGAGTCAAACTAATAAAAGCCGAGCCGGTGAGAAGAGGAGGAGAGAGGAGTTGCATGGAGCGGCTGCGAGCAGGCGAGCTGCTGCTCGCGGCCTCTCTGTCCCACTCTTTTCCCCCGCCGGCGGTGAAAATGAACAGCGGTGTCTGGTTCCTCCTGGCCATTCAGCTAGCGTTTTATTTCGGCCGTTACATTTAGTAAGTTATTTCAGTAAGCCCTCCCAAAATGGGCATTTAAACCTGACATTTATTTGGTGGAGAATGCGGGCAACCGCACTCGGACGGGCGTCGTCTCAGATCCTTGGACGCCATAGAATCTGACGTCAGTGCTTCAACATTGAGAAAGCGAGGCCTCCAAGTTCCTGCGACGGCGCACCGCCCGGATGCCGGTTGCCGATCGGACAAGGCTGACCCAGGAGCAACCAGGTATTGTTTTTCAAATTATTTTGTGCCACCATTTTAAAATTTAAAATAAGGAATTCGTAAGGGGTGATTTATGTGAGTAAGGAAGCGCGCGCCGGCCGTTTTACAGTAGTTCGGTCGAAAAGAAAAGAAACTGGATCGTGCTCGTCTAAGGAGTTATAGAAAAATAATTAGGCCATAACTCATCGCGCTGAAGGGAAGCTGGACTTCTCGGGAGGCTGGATCTCCCCTACGGAGGGCACGGTACCATAAAACAACGTCCTGAGGTACGTCTAAACCACGATCGTGTTGTTTAGGGAGTTACAAAAAGAAGAAATTAGGTCGTAACTCGTTCAAACCGACATCACGGTAGCATCGATTAAAAGTTCCTCGGTGTCGATAAATAGAGAAATTATCGACGACTTAGAGGTCTACTCACAATTTCACATTGAAATTTAGGGAATAATAAGGCATTATTTTCGGTGGTTTTTATTTGAATTTTTTTTTTTGGTAAGCAGACGGCTTGTTTGACTGAGACGTGTGTGCGTGAATTGTGGCGCTGTGCAGCTGTGTGTGTGTGTGAGAACGAAAAGCGTGTGTGTGTGAGGTGAGTGAAAGTAACAAACGTCATACAATCACAGATGGATCAAAAGGTAGAAAAAGAGTTGTAAGCAAAGTAGTGAGAAAGAAAGTCAGACGTGTAATGATAATTTTGCTTGTGAATGTTTGCGAAAAACTATGCAAAGTGAGTGAATGGTGTGATTGGGGATTAGAAATACCATTTGGTATTTTATCCCATGTAATACAGTAAGTGTTATAAACAGGAAATTTGAGTTGCTGTCCTACTGATGAGAAACCAGTTTTTAGAACACCCTAGGTGTTGACAAACTGGACCAAATTTTCTAAAATGGGGATACTATGTAGTAAAATAAAACCCAGGAATATGCTGCAGTGTAAGGATTGGACGCATGTGAAAAAATAGGATCTTAATAAAATAAAATAAAAATTTGGGTTAAATGGAAAATTAAATAAATTTTATGTAAATTCGGAGGTTAGTTAAAAACTCATAAAAGTACTATACAGTACCGCCAAAATTACTAACCATAGACAAGACAAAGAATAACTCTAAAGAGATAGAGAAATTTGCGCATAAATAAATTTAGGAAATATTCAATTGAATAAATAGTGGATATGGGATCCATTGGCATAAATAAAAGGTCAATAGAGACATAGTAGTTCAATTGAAGGACTTATTATGGGCCATAGATAAAGATGGATTGTGTTGCTGTTATTACTGACATGTTATTGTTGTTTGTAGTTGTTCAGTGTTGAGAACTATGTGTGTCGTTTTGTGGGCCCGTGTATATGTCTGTGTGTCTGTCTGTGTGTCTAAATGTCAGGGAGAGTGATAAAAGTGGTTGGAATTGTGTTAGAAGGATTGATGAAGTAAAGATAAAGTGGAATTAATAATTAGTAACCAACAAAAGGCTACTTATGAGTGACGAGATCTTATTGAGAAAAATAATTCCCAAATTTACAAAAGAAATTAATAAAGAAGATGATTTGAGGAGATAAATTCATTTAAATTTGAAATTAAATAATTTATACAACGGGATAGGCTTAAAAGAAAGGAGAGAAATAGCCTGATGTGCGTTTTCTGAAAAATAAAAAATTGAACCCAGACGCCTAGGCTGGTTTAAAAAGATGAGTGAAGATAAGGAAGTTCATCGAAAAACAGGATCCTGATAAAATTCAGTATTTAGACAAAT
Organism: Idiotropiscis lumnitzeri; assembly: GCF_059441095.1. Classification (NCBI taxonomy): domain Eukaryota; kingdom Metazoa; phylum Chordata; class Actinopteri; order Syngnathiformes; family Syngnathidae; genus Idiotropiscis; species Idiotropiscis lumnitzeri. The sequence goes on along the minus strand of NC_142408.1, from coordinate 14,863,056 downwards.
GGATAGCTGAACACGGCTTTAATGGTCAGTTAAATACACAAAAATAGCCTTAACAGGAGAAGAAGGATACAGGAAACAAAAAGAGAATTAAGAAAATAAGCAAAGGAAAGGAATGCGAAAAGTCAGATAGAGCAAATTACACTGAAATAGGAAGAGTAAAACAAAAGAATGAGGACACTTTTGAGCAATGCGAAGTCAGAATGGCAGCTGATTTTAAAAAATCACAGCAGGCTACAGGAAAATGGTAATGTAAATGGGCCACTTCAACAACAGTTGAAGAATACTTTACATGTAGGCTCAACAGAGGCAATTCATAAGTGGGTAAATAAACATTACAATTGCCTGCCAGCAGGTACCCTGGAGGAGTATGTAAATCACGCCCTCCAGGCTGAGAAGTAAAAAGAAACAGAGGTCTACAGACGCCTTTTATCAAGATAAAGGACAGAAGGTCTTTTATCAAGGTGGAAGGGTCAGACGACAGGGAGGAGGAAGAATAGAACAGGCAAAATACATCAGGCTGTTGGCATTAAGGTAAAGAAGGCCAGATAGCAAGAAATTGCCTTGAGAAGAAGCAGCCTTCAGCAGGATTAGGATAGAAAGATTAAAGAACAGATGAGTTTCTAGATGAAAAGGTCCTCCTAAATTTACAAAGGATATTGGCTTTTGATTAACTGATTGAGCTGAAATAACTGAATTGGTAATGGGTCACCAATTACCATTTTATGTGACACTGGTGCATGTAGGATTGCTTATAATAAATCAATTCCAAATGATAGGACAAGTGAGAAAGGTGCCATAGTCAGATTTGCAAGTGGAAAAATTAATAGAGTAACAGAATTAGAACCTGTGTGGTTGAGGGACCCAGAAGGACACTGAGTTGGTTGCATGAATTGAACTTAGGTTTATTTTTACAGAACAATGAGAGCCCAAGTTGTGAGATGTGATTAATTTACAGAAAAAAAAAGATTAGTGTTGACACAATTTATACGTACATGATTTAAACAGACAAGGTATATCATTTTGATGATGGTTTTTACTTAATTGTATACTTGTGTCTCCTTCAGAAAGAGAGAAGTAGGTGTTATGAAAACTTAACAATTGAATGAAGCTTTTGAAAGTGAACATGAAGAACATTTGCAAAAGCATAGGTGTTTCCTGATTTTGAAATTTTTGATTCGACATATTGATAGTTTTGAGTGATTTTGGCAAGGCTACAGTGAATTTGGAAATCAGGAAAGAGAAAGGTTTGACAGGAGGCAAAGAGGAGTGGTCGTAAATCAAGAGTGTGTTGAAGAAACAGCTCTGTGAAGAGGTCCCAAGTGAGGAGAAGGAGGTCAGAGAGAGAGTTTAGTGATTAAAGAATGTGTCATTTGAACAAATGAATGAGGATAGGAATTAGATTCTGCTTTTTGGTGAATTGAAGAAATAAATATTTTATATTTCATATTCCAGTTGATGATGTTTGTATTAAGGTAGGCCAGAAATGGAATGAAATGCAGAAATAGAAATGATACAGGAAAAAATTTGGCAAGGGCTATAATTTTCATTAAAGCAAAGAAGAAATTAGAAACTACAAATAACATTGATGTGTACTTGTCCACTTTGAGTTAGAACTGGTTGAAGTGAAATGAGTTACAAAATTAGAAAAATAGGAAATAAAATAGAATTAACATGTTTACTTTTATGATAAGAAATTTGTGATTATGTGAAGAAAAGAGAATTACAGCCTTTTTAAATAAAACAACCTAATTTAAATTGGCCAACTTGTAAAATGGAAAAGAAAATTCTAAATTATGCACAAAAAGCATGAACGTGTTGAGCAGAAGGAAGGAAAAGGAAGAAAAAAGGAGGAAGCAGAAAGTCTTGTTACAAACATTAACTTTTCAGGACGAGTTGTGGTAGCAACGGAGGATCACGTGACATAAAAAACAAACATATAAAAAGTGTGTGTAGAAGGAGTTCTACATCAACATGCATTTTACTTATTAGGCTGTGATACACTGATACAATTGGACTTTAATATCAGAATTAATAAGCAAGGGCGAATTCAAACAGACGTCAAAACTTTAAAAGGGCGCATTATCGGTGATAAGCAAAAAGGAAAAACATTGCCAGAGCATTAAAACCAATAACAGAGAAGTTAATGATGTTTTTATAGGTGTTTAATTCATGATTTGCAAATTACTCAGAAATCACACGACCATTGCTGGACATCATTTATGATAAGCCAATGATATTTGCAAGAAGAGAATAATTGTTTGAACACTTAAGGCTGACAAAGCTTTTGAACTTGTCAAGCATGAACTCGTTGATTACGATGTGTTGGCACTACCAACTTGATATTTAACTGCTAAATTGAGTCATGGAAATTCCCATGTCTCAACAGGGGGGATTGATATCCATAGTACAGCTAGGACAACAAACCTTTTTAAAAAATTTTTGTAGGTCATGTGTAGTGTGTAGTAAACATAATGTTCAAGGGAACATGAGACCAAAAAGGAGATTCTATTGACAAAGCATCTTAACGCACAACCAAATTACTATGAGCATTGAGCAAACAGTGACTGCAAAAATGGCTTCATGGACTTGTGTTGCTGCAGAAACACAGGAAAGTGAATCCATTTGCATATGAGTCACAATAATTGGATCACGTGGTGAGAGCCACGTCAGAGTGTGTACAAGCAGTCTTCACTGCTGCTTAAGGAATCAAAAAATTACATTCTTGTCCACCACATTCACATTGCACGGCGACCTAATTGTCACAGGGACACATTACACTGATAAGATGCGGTGCGTTTCAGCCAAGCGTCATTTTTCCCGCACCAGTAGAAGGCGCCACACGACTGTGGAAGCCACTCCAAATTATCACCAAACCGCGACTTGACCTTATGGACACTTTTTCTTTTTTTTTAAGGACATTTTTCTCCCGACTGGAGGAACATTTTTTGTTTTGGGGATTGCAAATGGAAATTTTGTTTCAAGGGATGCTAAATTCTGTATGTTCAAGACAAGCAGCATGATGTTTTGCACTGATTCAGGCGTGTAAGACACAAAAACCAGGTGCACATTTCAGACTGTTAAGAAAGAAATGAGGTGCACATTCCGGACTGGTGAGGAGTAGAAGCGTTTGAGAACTAAGGTCACAAAACAGATCATTTGTAAGAGAGAAATTCTTAGGATAAGCAGGAAGAGCGTAGCAGGTGTGAGCTAATTAAAATTTAGGGTTTCCCATCTTGTATGGGTTGTATGGTTACAATGTGAACTGACAGTCAAGATAAATGTTCATGTGTTCTGTCGACATTGGGCAGACAAGGGCTTTAAAACCACAACAGGAAACGAAATGTTGTGCATAAAACATGCCTAAATGGTTATTTGAAAAGCAAAACTTACTTAATAAAATGACCCAATTACAATTGGAAACTGCCTCGCTGACAATGCAGCGAAGGCTGCAGCCCAAAGCATGACCTCAAAGTCGGCACTGCATTACTATAAAGGAAAATGAACACATACACACACACACACACACACACACACACACTCACAGCAAGTCAACTTGACAATTTGATATCACGCCAGGAAAAATACACCACTAATTGAATGCACACATTGGGAGAACAAAGGTGCAAACATTGCTGAGGACAGGATCAGCAAATTGGCAGATGGCAAATCCTGGCTGCCTAATTCATTGATTAGAGGAATGAGATGATTGACACATGAGCAGATAGTCGTGTGTCAACAGTGGGGAAGTATGACATGAAATTGTTCCCACATACAGACTTTTCAACAAAAAAAAAACTTTTTTTAGTCAATGTGTTATTTGTTTGAGATGCAATGTTGTTTGGTTGTAATTAATGTTTTCAAAATGGGTTAAGTTGTTTCCAACAATATATGATGATGCTAAAACAGTTGGAAAAAGTGTTGTGTAATCAAATTATCCTGACATTTGGACTTTCAAGAAGTGATTTGAAGTGAAAATGATGCATTTTGTGAATGATGTTGTAACAAAATGGGACACTAATGGAACTAATGGAACTATTAAGGCCAGACTTATCAAGAAAAAAAAAAAAAGACAATGGCCAGACTATTTTTCAATCACAGCAATGAGGATAGTGCCAGCCGAAGGAAGGACACTATCCCCTTTTGAAATCCTATATGGCTTCACACATAGACTCTCAGGTTCATCAGAACCACAAGCGACTGGCACATCGGTCTCAGTCCACATGAAAGATATGTTTGACTGACAAAGATGCAAAGACACAATTACTGGTCAGTGTGTTCTGATCCACAGAGAAATCACGTCCGTGTGGGAGACCAAATCTTCTTCAAGGTGTTGAAACAACTTCGTTGGGACAAGTGAATGCTGAGATGGCCCTCGCCAGATGATGGCAGTGACCCCGGCGGCAGCAAAGGTCGCGGGGCGTGGTGACTGGATCCACCAGTCGCAGTGCAAGCTGAAAGGCCTAGCAACGCGAATCCCTCGAACAGGAGTCCACCTGAGTCACAATCTCGGACCACACGCACATCAGAACCACACAACCAGCCACAGATACGAATGTTGGAGCCACAGAACAAAAGGATTAGATAATGTTTGGAAATTAATGACGTACATAACAAAATTTCAGCCTTGATTGGAGAACATTATTGCATTTAAATTTTTTGATAAAAATGAAACAATTATTGATGTTATGATCACTATGAAGAATTTGAAAGAGACAATATATGGGAATGGTTATAATTTTCATTTTTGTTATGTGTAGTCTGTTCATGTTGCATTATTTTTATGACAAAGAGGATGGTTAATCGCATGTTTGTTGCCCAAATGTACCATTACAACCTGATTGATGTTGACAATGACGAACTCGAACTGGACACTAAAACGTAAAAAAACATGGACCTTTTACACCTGCCCCCTACACGTGCACACACACACACCATACATGAAGATCCGAGAGGCAAAGACGGCTGTCTCCTCTTACAACAAGGCAAGGGGCCTTCATCAAGTCACCCCAGGGACAAGCTCTGCGTGGAGACAATTTTATTATTTTTCACTAGGTATATTGAAATGTTTATTTATAATAATAATAATAATAATAATATAATAATAATGCCTTTATTAGTCCCACAATGGGGAAATTCGAGATTCAAACCCAGGCCTCCTGGGGAGACTGGGTCCTGAACGCGGCGCCTTAGACCACTCGGCCATCCTGGCAGCCACGAGATTCGAACCCAGGCCTCCTGGGGAGACTGGGTCCGGAACGCGGCGCCTTAGACCACTCGGCCATCCTGGCAGCCAAAATATAATAATAATATTCCCTTTATTAGTCCCACAATGGGGAAATTCGAGATTCGAACCCAGGCCTCCGGGGGAGACTGGGTCCTGAACGCGGCGCCTTAGACCACTCGGCCATCCTGGCAGCTTATGTTTTATTCCCGAGTGGTCATCAGACCATGAGGTTCTCGTTTCGTGCAGAGGGGAATTTGTCCCTAATGAGAGGTTTTCGCCCATCCACTGATCACTGTTGTCTGATTTCACTATGATGATCTGTCTTAAAGCCATAAGGCCATGATTTTTAAATCCACAACAGGGGGGAAATGTAAGATGGGCTGAGGATAGTTAATCAGTTTGTGTATTTATAATCATGTTTTTATACACTCATTCATGTTTAAACACACACACATAGACACTTACTTGTTATTTTAGCACACACGCACACAGACACTGTATCCTGATGATGTGTATAGTTAAACTGACCTTTACACTGTGAGTTGTGATTCTCTGCCTGCTAGAGTTACTGATGATTAGTTATTGATGTTTTCTGTCTTCTGCTGATTAGTTTAGTCTAAAACAGACCACCATTGTTAATTAATCTCCTGTATTCTGGTGATTTAGTTTAGGCTAAACAGACCTTCATTGTATTCTAATTTCTTGTGATTCTTGAGTCAAACTAATAAAAGCCGAGCCGGAGAGAAGAGGAGGAGAGAGGAGTTGCATGGAGCGGCTGCGAGCAGGCGAGCTGCTGCTCGCGGCCTCTCTGTCCCACTCTTTTCCCCCGCCGGCGGTGAAAATGAACAGCGGTGTCTGGTTCCTCCTGGCCATTCAGCTAGCGTTTTATTTCGGCCGTTACATTTAGTAAGTTATTTCAGTAAGCCCTCCCAAAATGGGCATTTAAACCTGACAGTTTTTAACTGAGGTAAGATTTCACAGCCGAAAAAAAAAAAACGCAAATAGGGGAATTAGTAAATAGTGAACCATAATAGCCAGCGGTTCATTGTATTTCTATTTGTTGCACACTACACAGAGAACCAGGTCACACACATGTAAAAATGCAAAGACAAATGTCAGCAAACAGTGCTGCACCTATTAAACAGAGGTTGGAGGGGGGTCAGTGTCCTGCTCAAGGGGACCTTGTTCGTAGTAACAAAGCAGAAAGCAGAAGTTTTGGGAGAACTCCATTTCTGGTGCTTAAATGACAAAAACCTTTAGCAGCTCACATGATCGATGGAGTCTTCAGCCATCTTCCACCACCTGGTTGGTTGGGGAAGACGTCTTCCAAAAAGAAATATACATGACCAACAGCGATACCTTAGGAGGGCAAAAGACATTTCAACAATATTAAGAGACATCGTTCACCATACAGTAAATTGTAAAAGATTGTTATAAATACCTAACAGATCTATAATGATGGAATTGCCCAGCAGGAGTGAAAATCCCATTAGCACCCAAGGCAGGAAGGGTGCCTGGAAATTCAAAAGGCCAAAGAAATTCATACGAACATTTGGATTTCTTCGGCTCCATATGTACACCAACATTATTGTGAAAGCTTGTCCCAGGAAAACTAAACTCACAAACGTTCCAAATATCTGAAATCACGTTAAAGAACCAGAATTTTTTTTTAATCATGGTTAGTGTGAAGACTTCATTAAGACTAACACTGAAGCCTAAATATTAATATCTAATTATTTATTACCTAATATTATTATAAGCGTCTTAATCAATTTTAATTTTTCAAATAAAGAATACAGATGGATGTTTCTAAGAAAAATGGCTGTAAAGATGACTCCGTTTGGATCGTATTCAAGGATCAGAGAAAGCTATTAAGACAGTCTTTAAATTAAAATACTTCACATTGGGTGATTTTACATAAATTCCAAGGTATTATTCAAGTAAATATATGTTACAACAAGCCGCACAAAAAACGGTAGTTGAAATTACAGGAATGTTTGCAATGAATTAGTTAAAAAGTGTAATCGCTTGACAGCACTAATACGCACACACGTACGCACTGCAGGCACTGATTGGATTTTTTGCCCGTATGCAACCTGCATCTGATTTTTTTTATTACGATGGTCCGAACAGCTCATTTTCGATTTTTGGATCTGGGTCACTTTCATATTTTGATATTCGGATTTTTTGCAATGCGACCCCAGTCTGAACACCCAGGTTGCATATACCCGACCGCACAGGCGGGGGCACAGACTGCTGGGGAGTGATATTGATTTATTTATTTGAATGTTTATGAATCTGCAACGTTGTTTTGAATAATGGTATTAACTTTATATTCAACTTTAATTTAATCCCAGTTTAAACATGAAGCATTAAATGGACATTTGTGGTGACAGTTGTAGCCACGTAGACTGCAATGACGTGACGTCATCTCTGGTGATGTCTCCATGAAATGACTTGCCTCATTTCCCAAAAATACTGTATTTCTGCCTTTACCCGAATCGCTCCTCTGTACACATGAAATAATAAAAAAATATGTCAGTGGCCCCATAGTGTGTTTAAAAAAAGAAAGAAGTATCCTCCAGTGATGTCCAGCTAAGAAGATAGCCATTACAATGGAAACGAAACTGGATATCATCAAAGGTTAGAGAAAGACGAGACGCCGACATTGGATATTTAGTTAGTTTTGTATTATAAAATATAATTTCAGATTGTTTTTTTTCCAAAAGCAGTTTCATTTTTATTTTATTTTGTGAATGAAAATGATTTTATCAACGACTCACACGCAATCCTTTTGAGGACTAGCACTATTGAAGCTGGATGGATGGGTGGTGGGTAAAACAATACATTTAAAATTAAAAGTGTTTGTGAGTGATGAGATGCAAATAATCAGCTTTAAAAAGACAAACCAACATTAAAAATGTTACCAGTTCTGGTAAACTATTTGATTGTTAATAAGATGTCACGGAGTACCCAAATCAACTGTGAGTTGAATAATAACCACCATCTGACATCAGATGGCTAGACATCCACTGTGTTCTTCAAGGTTAAGCTGAAAATGCGCAACCTTGCAACCTCTGTGTTAGGGCTGGGCGATATGAACTCAAATCAATATCGCAATAAATTGAGCAATTTTACCCCAATAACGATAAATGCACGATAAATTCCCCCCGTGGACCAAAATCTAAATAAATGCAGGAAATGCATATTAACTGCTTTTTTTTATTGACCAACTGGTACACATTACTTTCAATGAAAAACAAAAGTACAAAAATCATTTGTATAAATCATTTGTATTCCAAATAGCTTGCTTTGCATGACTTAAACAATGTCACGAAGAACAGGAGAAAAGGGGTACCTCTCGCAAAATCTTTTTCTGCATATTGCGCCAAGATGCTGTAATGCCATGTGCAAAGGTCTAGATTTGTGTAAAGGTCTCTTGTAAACAATGTAAAAAATGCCATGTGCAAAGGAGCTATTGTGGCCCATAAACAAAATGCTAAATAAAATGAAAAAAATGTCAATGAAATGCCAATGACAAATAAATAAGTGTGCATCTTCAGGAAAATGTGCCGTCTCGAGTAATCTGGTGCGCAGTTACCACTTGTCTATGTAATGCACAGTCAGGCTCAAACAGGGATCCATGTTGCGACTCGACCACAAGTCGGATGTGGATGCAAAATACTTGACATGTCTAAGCTCCCGTCCCGATGTTGTCTATATTGTGAAGTACGGTTTGCGACAAATATTTTCGTACCTCTTGCCGGCTACTTTAAAGCCCTTGCGCTCCACTGTAGTTAGCGGAGCTCTATCTTTAGCTATGTGCTAGGCTATCGCGTCCACCTCTTAGACATTCTCTCGGTAGGTGTCGCCTCCTTGATGGACTGTTGTCACTTGTCGAACCTTGCTTCTTACTTTGAACTTTTTGCGCAAGCTCCAAGTCAACAGCATGGTTGTGTTGGAGGTGGTAGAAAAAAAAAAGTTGGACTCTCTGTTTTGGGCGCTTACGACGCACTTTGTAGTTCGTGTTCTTTTTCTCAAACATCGTCTGTCTAATTTCTTTTTGGGACAAGCGCAACAGGAACTTCAACTAACGTTACTTTGTCTTCCGCTGTGTCAGCCGCTTCTGGATTTGAATAGCCAACAACGACCGCGTCTTCTGTTTTCTTTCTTGTTCAGCTGGGTGGAGTCACGTGACTACACGCGCTGAAGGCGTCTTAATGGGGCATGAACATAGCCGCAGACAGAAAATACTTTTCTTTTTTTAAACACCGAATTTACCGACATGTGAAAAATTATGTCGGTCATTGTAATAAATTTCAGTAACGGTACATTTGCGGTTTATCGCCCAGCCCTACTTTGTGTTATGTTCAAAAGGGAGATATTATTTCCACATAATTTCCAAAAGTTATATGTGATCTGTCTGTATTTTAAAGAAAGTCATAAACTGTTATGATAAAGATAGCTTTTTTAAAAAATAGATAATTTAAAAAAATAAGCACATTGACATTTCTAATATTAACTGACCCAAGAAAAAGGTTCCCCGCCAAACTTCAATGAAAAGGATACAGTCATCAGAAATCCGCCAAAGAGGAACATGAAGACAAAGTCACCTGTTCGCCCCCTGAAAGAACCCTCTTCCAGCATGCGACAGTATCTGTATCTAAAAAAAAATGTTGAGGAATTGGACATTTTTTAAAGAGCTCAAGAAATGCATATAAAAAAAATATGTGAGGGTGGGGATGGACGACTGGTTTGTACGTCCGCCTCACAGTACAGAGGTGCTGGGTTTGATTCCGGGTCCGGCCTTCCTGTGTGGTGTTTACATATTCCCCCCATGTCTGCATAGGTTTCCTCCCACATTCCAAAAACATGCATGGTAGGTTAATAGAACATAAATTGTCCTGAGGTGTTTCCCAGATGGTTGTTCGTCTGTGTGTCTCCTGCGAATGTCTGGCAACCCGTTCAGGGTGTACCCTGCCTAAGACAGCTGGGATCGGCTCCAGCATGCCCGCGATTCTTGGATAAGCGGCTTGGATGATAGATGGAGGTGAGGGTGGTGATTTTTATTTGATGTCATTGAGTGAATCTACAGTACATCTAGAAAGGAGGCGCATGCTTGCTACAATAACTCTGCTCACTTTCTCTTTTATTTATATTTTTCCACCCTTTTTATCATTTTGCGTTTGTTTTGCATCAAGTTTTAGACTGTTTTCAGCATTTATTACAACATTTTAATCACAATAATTCTTTTCAGATGAGAATATCGATGATGCTCCAAAATGGAGGCTCTTAACCCCAACATAGAGCTGGTTAAAGTCCCCTCAGCAAGGAATGCATCATTGAGTCGATATGGAAAGCAATGAGAGCTTCACTGATTAAGTGAAGCGAGAGATAGGACTAAATGGGACAAGAGATTTGAATCGGAATTGGAGTTTCTGCACAACCTTATACAAAATCTGGCATTCTTTTATGTTTGAAGAAAAAAAGAAAAAGGAAAATTATTTGCCATGGATGAGTTTTTGAGCTGCCGAAATTAGACAACTGTGACATAGGGATTTTCTTGTTCGTATTAGGGTGAAAAAAAAAAAATCTTCAGAATGGGAAAAAAGAGTCCAAGCAAGAGTTACTCTACAGCAGAGGTATTCAATTAATAGTCACAGAGGTCCACGACGAAAATTTCTTCCAATTCAAGGGTCCGAACCAAAGTCCAACTTCCCGAAATGTCTAGCCTATGTTCACATTTTTATATAGTTTCAATATTTAGTCATTTTCAACAGAGCGCACTTATATACTAAATATTTAGCAATGTTCCCAATAAA
>NC_142408.1:14789510-14847010 GCF_059441095.1 Idiotropiscis lumnitzeri | reverse complement strand
TGATCTCGAGTTGCTGCAAGAAAAAAAAATGTCATCAATGAACTTAAGACTTGAACTTCATCTGTTAAAACATTAATAAATATACTCAATAGGGCAAATCTTGATCACTAACAAAAATTGTACACGAGAACAAACAAAACTTGTGTGTACTGAAGCTGGAACGTGTCATGGAGTAAAACTCACGTGAATTTTGTGGTTTAAACTTGACCTTGCATTTCATTTCATTTCATGAAAAGGTCACTGAACTGGCCCAAAATTAAATTTAAACAGGTGCAAACAATTAAAGCAGTCATATTTAATTAGAAATTAATCTATATCATAATTTATTTACTTTAGATTTATATAACAATCAGTGATACGACAGTAGTTCTATGTGTTTATTTTATATTTTATCAGTAATGATTAATGCAGTGTCAACTGAATTGTGGAATTGACCTTGATGTTACTATTTTACAATTTACACACAACCTAAATTCACTGTTTATAATGAATAATAATGAATAAAATAAATAAATGTGAGTGTTAAATAAGACAGACATTCAACTATTGATAAAACAAACACACATATATGACAAGGATTAACGCCCTAATAACTTAATTCAATGTATTGCAATGCACTCTGGGAATCGAGTGGCTACATATTGGTGATAGACCAATGTGCTTTTTCCAGCGGCTGATACCGATACCGATTGTTAGAGGTCAAGGGGGTCGATAACCGATATTTGAAGTCGATATTTGTTTGTTGAAAAAAGGGGTAAAATGGTGTCATATTTTTGGGGAAAAAAAACTCCAAAACTTGACTTAGTTTAAATGCCTTTGAGCACATATTTATGAAACAACTTTGGTGATTTGGTTTAAAACGTCTAACAAAAAGTGTGTGGCCCTCCTCGGCTCAGATGCATGTCTTATAGTTCAATGAAAACAAACTCTTTAACGTTTACTTTGGCAAATAGTTTTCTATTTGTTGTGAGTTGCAGTAGACTGACATTTATTCAAATTTCGGCAAATCGTGTTGCCCGTTGCCTTCCGTAGTGCATGTGACTCAAGGGGAAAAAGCAAACATACACAAGGAAACATACTGCTGATATTCTGTGACAAGGAACCATTCAGATGGTGCTGTGGTCAGGGAAATCTGCTTCTGAAAGGCAGATCCACCAGCACAGCAGAGAGAGAGAGTGCTGCAGTGAGCCAAAATAAACCAGCTTGTAAGTTTTACCGGCAAAGTGTTGTCGCATTCTATGATCACTGCGCAAGCCTCTTCTGCATGACGTAGGGGGTATGACACTGCCGCGTGCGACTTCAAAAGTTTGAGTCAGGGCTCTAGTCTGTGCCCAAATTTCACAATGGAACGAGAATAGAATAGAAAAAAATATAGGTTGGTCACATACAACCAACCCAACTACAAAATAAAGCTGAGATGGGACGAAGGCAGAAATTACTGGTACGAAGTGCTGTTGAGAAAGAGATACTTTACCTTAGCCAGCGGCCTAAAATGAAAAAAGATGGATCGAACAACAGCATTGATTTGCCAATCTAATTCAAAATCACTGACCAATTTAAAACCCAAGTTCGAGACTGTTGGCTTTAGATAAAATGCCAGGGGGCCATGGTCAACAGGGTTGAAAGGAGAAGGGCCACTAGGACCGAACACCATAACCGCCGTCTTCTTTTCATTGAAATTCAGATTTTGATTTCCTCTAGACAGGACAAAAGTGAAATCAAAGAGAGAGAGCCTCTTTTTTTTTGCTCAGGAGGACATAGGTCTGACTGTCATCCGCATAGCAATGAGAGGAAATTCCATGTTTTCGTAGGATGGAACCAAGGGGCAGCAAGTACAACGGAAATGGTCCCAAAACAGAACCTAGTGGAACACCATATGACAGAGGAGCAGAACGGGACTCAGAGCAACCCAGGCGAACACAGAAGGCTCTGCCAGCCTTATACGATCTAAACTACTCTAGAGTGCAACCACTAATGCACACCTGATGCTGTAAACAAGCCAGAAGAATACTGCAGCAAAGGCAACTCTCATTTATTTCCTTCTTTTATTTCATAGTTTGTTTAATGTGGTTCAAAAGCACATTGACTAAAGACATTATTTCATATTAAAATGTAAAGTAAGTATTGAACGCGAAAGGAGTTACAAATAGTGCGGTCCACTATTCTGAACACTGCAGTTAGCTCCAACAAGACAATACACACGTAGTCTCCATTGTCATTGGACAGGAGTTGTTTCTGTCCCGAGAGCCATCTCCACGCAGAACTCTCGCACACAACTACCTTTGCCTTGTAGAACTGTAACTTTATGAGTCACCCATTGCACTTTTTCAACACTCTTTTTGTTTTGTTTTTTTATTTTATTTATTATTTTATTTTATTATATACATTTCCACTGGAGATTGGAAGCTCTCCAATCTCGTACATTAGTATAATGACAATACGGGCATTCTGATGTCATCAAAAACTTGCAGCAGGGCTCACTCTGGGCTATGCATTTTCGTCAAACCCCTGACTCGAAAAACTCCATGACATTGTGTCCATCCAAGAAAGACCCAACTGCATGTGGATCAACTTTTCTTGAATTTTAGAAATAAAAGGAAATAGGTCTAAAACTCGACAGCATATCTTGATAAAGGCTACGTTTGTCAAGCAGGGGGTTTCACCACAGCATGTTTAAAATGTTCGGGGACTACACCAGAAAACAGACTGCTGTTGATAAAAGCCAAAACTGATTCACCAATACTTGGGAGAACCTCCTTAAAGAACTGAGGAGTGACAGCATCACACAGGGAGCCGGATGTCTTAATATGGCAAACCACATGCTCCAAAGATGACAAGGAGACCGCCTCAAAGGAATCCAACACTGCGGAACATGGAATGTGGACAGAGGGGTGAAATGTAGCGTTCGAAACAAGAGCCCGAACTGTAGCAACCTTGTCTGTAAAAAACTGCAAAAATCTATTGCGCATTAGCAGGGGACGAGTCTGTGCAAATCTGCTGATGGGACTGAAGTGCGGAATCGATAGTTTTAAATAGTGTAAGAGGATTATGATGATTTGCCTGAATAAGACTGGACAAGTATTCCCTTTTGGACTCTTTCACCTTGCTTTGGTAACAGCGCCGGCAGTCTTTTAGGATTTGACCTCAGCCTGTCTTTTTTGCACCTGCGTTCAGCTTTAAGACATTCTTGTTTAGCTGCGTGAATTCTCTTGTTAAACCATGGCTCCGGTCTTACTTTTGGCCGCGTAATTTTTAATGGAGCCACAGAATCCAAAATATTACGACATGAAGAGTGGAACCAAGAGATGAGTTCCTATGTGTTTGAGAGGACACACAGAGCTGATCAAAAGATTTCAGAGAATCGACAAGCAGTGAGTGGTTGAAAATCCAACGGCTGCACTCACTTGTTAGTAGGTTTAAATGTAGCAGAGGAAAACACAACATCAAAGAGGACTGTCATGTGATCAGAATTCACATTGTCCAATGCTTTCAAACTTAAGCTTGATAAACCAAAAGCAAGGACAAGGTCTAATGTATGTCCTTATTTGTGAGTGGGGCCAGACACGCACTGCATCAAATTGAAAGCGTTAGGGCTGTCTTGACTAGTCGATGTAGAGAACGTAGCCGATGATGTATATACGTCGGCGCGCACAACATACCGTCGACGACGTTTAAAAAAATAAATACAAAATAAATCGACGTCGCGTGTCGATGACGTAAATACATTAGTACGCACAACATACCGTTGAGTGTCGTTGATGTATATACATCCACATATGCATATTTTCAGTTGTAAACATATGTACACACCAGAAAAGAAAGGAGAACAGCATAGTCGCAGGATCCGAGCATTCCAGGCGGGGAACAGGAGAGCGGCACCTCAAAACAGCCAAAAAAGCGGACGAGAAAGTCTAAAGCAGGGGTCGGCGACCTAAAATGTTGAAAGAGCCATATTGGACCAAAAAAAAATAAATAAATAAAATAAAAAACAAATCTGTCTGGAGCCACAAAAAATTAAAAGCCTTACATAAAGATAAAGATGTCCTTTAATAGTCCCACAAAGGGGAAATTTGCAGTGTTACATCACCAAAGCGGCGTAATGTAGCCGTTAATGTATAACATTAGCAGCAGACATACATAAAAAGCATGCAAATATACACAGTATAAACGAATATACACAAATCCCCATGTATATACACACTTACATCCCACAACATATACAAGTGTAAGGAAACACTCCAAATGTCTGTCCCTGGTACAGAGGGGAAATAAATAAAAACGCTGCAATGATAAAAGTACTGTAATGGTAAAAGTACTGCAATGATAAAAATACTGCAATGATAGAAAAAAAACTGCAGTGATAAAATACTGCAATGGTAAAAGTACTGTAATGGTAAAAGTACTGCAATGACAAAAAATACTGCAAGGATAGAAAATACTGTAATGATACGAATACTGCAATGGTAAACAAAATACAGCATTGGTCACTATTTAAGTACAGCATTGGATAAAGCACAGTACTAGTGTGTATTGTATCCGAGGACTGCACAATTGCACTGATGCCCGCCCATTTGTAGGCCTGACCTAATGTTCTTGTTAAAAAGTCTGACAGCAGCCGGCAGCAAGTAGTGGCAAAATCTCTCTTTCGCACAGCGAGGGTGTAACAGTCTATCACTGAAGGAGCTGTGGAGTGTTCTAATAGTGTCGTCGTGTGGGTGGGCTGGGTTGTCCAGCATTGATGACAGTTTCGCTGTCATCCGCCTGCCCGACACTGAGTCCACAGAGTCCAGGGAGCATCCCAGGACAGAGCTGGCCCTCCTCACTAGTTTGTTCAGTCTCTTTTTGTCCCGGCCCGAGATGCCTCCTGCCCAAAGGACCACTACATAGAAACTGACCGATGAAACCACCGAGTCATAGAAGTTCCTGAGGAGTGTCCCCTGAACGAGTAGGAAGAGTCTCCTCTGACCCTTCCTATAGAGAGCGTCTGTGTTGTCGCGCCAGTCCAGTTTATTGTTCAGATGAACACCCAGGTACTGGTAAGTTGAGACCCTCTCAATGTATGTTCCCTGGATATTCACTGGTGCAGGTGGAGAGTGCCGATGCTTGCAGAAATCCACCACCAGCTTTTTGGATTTCCCAGTGTTGATTTGGAAGCCTTATAATGAAGGCAACTCATGCTGTATATATCTATAGTAGCTATATTAGCGTACTATCAAAATGATTAAGTTGGCTACAAATACATAATGAGCCTTCATGATTAAATGTTTTTTCACTACAGTGCATCATGCAGAGAATGACGCGCCATGTGACTACTCTGTTGGACCAGAAACGTTACCTACAAGCACCAAAACAATTTGACTGGAGTGAAAGAGCTCCGCTAATGTTAGCTACATAATGCTCAAAGCTGAAACACAGCACTGTAACTTTGACTGAAAACCACTGCTTTGAGAAATTAAACTTACGATGCACATTAATTTGTCGCACATAGAAACAACTTCAGTAAACTTCTGTCATATTAGTTAGATGGACTTAAAAACCTCTAGCTTGTTGCTTTCTATCGTCTTCCAGCAGTACACTCAGGTGACGTCGCTTCAGGTGTTCATTCATCGCTGATTGACAAAGGCTACAGACACCTAATCACTGGACTTTGTGTTGAAATATGTCCATACTTTGGACTTTCTTGTCCGCTTTTTTAGCTGTTTCGGAGTGCCGCTCTCCTGTTCCCCGTCTGAAACGCTCGGATCCAGGCCGCCTCCGCCATTTATGCTTTTCTCCTTTCTTTTCTGCTGTGCGCACGTGTTTACAACTGAAGGTATGCGCGTGTTGATGTATATACGTCATCACCCCTAGACGGTATGTTGTGCGTACTAACGTATTTACGTCATCGACACGCGACATCGACATTTTGTTCTGTACGCCAACGTAAATACGTCATCGGCTACGTCGACTAGTCAGGACAGCCCTAATACAATTTATAGCAGATGTGAATTTTGGGCCATATTGCTAACCACTCAGTCTCTGTTTGAAGCTGTTAAGTCTGTGACGGAAATATAGCAAAGATATTTACATATAACTTTACATTTATGTACAGAGAACTTGTACATTAGTACAAAATGTAAAACATTTTGGGGTTTAAAAAAAAATATTCTCACAATTACACATAAATGCATATTTATACTTGATGGCAAGTAGTACATTAGGTGTTGCTTTACTTTAACCATTTTAAAAACTTGAAAAAGGACTGCCACCATCACAAAACCTCTTTAATGTCCTTGCATCATTAGACTTTCTGTCATGGTTGTAATTGTCACTGTACATTGTGGCTAATGCATTGAAGCTTTCAAGAAAATCACAAATAAATCTCATCTTATCTATTATTGCATAGCATCATTGTATGTGTCAAATGTTGCCCAGTTGGCATCCATTGCAGCCTGGTCATCCTGGAAGGGGGATTCCCCCATCTGTGGTCCCTTCTCAAGGTTTCTCACTTTTCCCCTAATGAGGTTTTTTGAGTTTTTCCTTGCCCTCCTGGGGGTTAAGATCGGGGATGTCGATTGTGGCTATGTAAAGCACTTTGAGACTGTCTGTGATTAAGGGCTATACAAATAAAATTGACTTGACTTGACTTGAAATAAATTAAAATTGCAGTGTCTGTCAGGGAAAACAAAGGCGCAACACAATTTTTTTCTCAAAATCGTTCAGCCCGAGCATTTATTTTAAAGATCTCCTCATCCTGCTTTTTAGAAAAATACACATTTTGATCATGTCATAACATAGCATTACGCCGATCTAACAAAAATCTCTACCTTTGGCCAAATAAGCATTTCCTTGCGCTTATACAATTCACCCTTTGTGTGAACAATGTATACTGGCTATTCATGGGAGTTGGACAAAGAGATGGTCATGCTAAATATGAATAGGTGCGTGGAGCGCATGCCCCAAACTCCAGAAGCATATTACTCAAGCAAAGAGAAGATATGGAATAAAAAACACTAAACATAATATTAAAAAAAAAAACACACACAGCCACAAGAAGACATCTGACAGCGGGATTAAAAGGAAGGTGACAAGGTATACATCCAAAGACAAGTCAGCATCGAATACTTGGTGATGATTTGCGTCTGGGAAAGCACTAAGATTGTCATTTCTGCCCTGGTGGTGAGTTCAGCTCTATTTTTGGGTGCGGGGCACAATTCCCTACTTTACAGTAATTACAAAACAGATACATTTCCATTCGAAGGCCATGTTATTTGTTCAGGGGTATCTGTGTGACAAAATCACTTGTTGCAAATAATAAATAGGGGTTAGGCTCCACTCAGCCACAATAATAATAGTATAATTTTTGGTACAAAGTATTACTTACTAGTAATGCCATTAGTCATAATTTTGCTACCATTATTAGTAGAAGTGGTAGTAGCAGTCGTCTTATTAGTAGTAGTACAGCAATAGTATTTATTATTAAATCGCAAAAAAATACAATGTTTCATTTTCCCCGTATATAAATATACACATATCTATTACTGCTCAGTAAATTAAGAATATAAAAATTAAAAGTATTTGTGTGCAATTAAATTCGGATCCATATTTTGCCATATTAGGGGTGTGCATAAGTTAGGGTTAATGACGTTTCTTATTCATAGACAAGTTAGCCACCATAAGTGAATGACGTCGCGGAGAAGCGATATTATGCACGATAGCTGTTGAAGCAATAAACAAAGTAAGGGAAGGTAATCTCTCCAGTGACAACACAGTTAAGTAAAACTCTTTATCTTACCACTGCTGCAGTTGTAAGTACACATGCGGTAGTATATGCCCTCGTCACGAGCGGAATCTGTAAATACTCCTGTTGAAATGTCTGGTAAGCCATTTTGAACAGAATCTACACATCCGGCACTTTGCGTCACGCAGTACTACAGTGAATAGGGTCCTCCAAACATGTGGGACTCCAACCAGTGTGATTTTTCTTGTTTTGTTTTTTTTGCCTTCTTTTTCTTCTTCGTGTTGTTCTTCTTTTTCTTCTTCTTCTACGGCGCAATCCTAATACCCACGCTACACTCCACAGTCCTCATTTAAGTGTACACGTAGTAGAAGTGGATGTAGTGTTCGAGAGCGTAGGTTACAAACGCACAAAATTGCAGAATTGGGACAGTGCGTGTGACGTCGATTTACGCTTCACGTCATCGAGCATGTCGGCAATTGTTGTTGTTTTGGAAATTTAAATGCTTGAAATTCTATTGAAACTTCAGTAAAGTAGCAATAAAGTAAAAACTGAAACGGGAGATCTAGCTCCATTATTTGTACTTTTTGCGCTTTAGCAAGATCTGCGGCGCATGCGCAGAAGGTCACTAAGTCCGGCTGCTTCACTGGGACAAACTACGTCGGTGACGTGAAACAATCTTTGAAGGCTACATACAAACCTGATAACCATGTAATAACTATAATAATAATAACCCGCCTGTTCCCGCGGCTAATCCCAAGGCTTGGTGTGTTCCGGAATCCTACAATTTGTCTTTGGTGTAAGTAAAGGATTTTATAAGCTTGACTACAAGTGACATGTATTCAGTTTAATGCAATAAAGATATATACTGATTGGGCTTTAATTCAATGCATGAGAAAAGGTCAGGCCAGGCTGTGTGAAATGCATGGGTGGCAGATGTTTTGTGCAGGATGAGCCGCACGTCGGAGAACTGAGTGTGCAGACGCGAAGGGTCCCGGACTTCGATCAAGGCCACCCGGCTGTTGTGTGAGATGGTCGACCGTGAGAGCAGAATAACAGATCCAGTGGTTCATGGGCAGTGGAGTGCACAAACAACTGCCATGGCGCGCACCGTGGGAAGAGCCGACACGTCACCTTGCGGGCAGAAGACGTCCACTAAGAGAAAGCTAAAGTTAACTGCAGATGACACATAGCCAATAGGGGAAGAGTAGGAAATCTTGGCTTTGTTTGCTGAAATGTACAAATGATCCTGGGCAACTTAGGGGGGGTGCGTTTTTTCCTGTTGGTTGCTGTAACCGGGCCTCTCAGACTTTGTACTAGATCTCCTGTTAAGAATAAATCCACTCCCGTGTGAAGTTGCCGGCTTCCTGGTCATCTTTCTCTCAAAAACGAGCGCGCATAATTGTTGGATGAATGAAGGTCGTGTTTGGTTAACCATTAATGGAGTCAGATAATTAATTCGAACTATTTTGGTAAACTTTTGGTACATTTAAAGTTAGAAATTCCAACATAAGGTATGTATGGGTGTCCAGATCTCAAATTATCATATCTTTATGTGTGGGTGTCACAACTGGACCCTTTTGAGCCACCATCAGGACTCCATTGTGCAAGTCTTGTGTCAAACCTGTTGCGTCTTTGGCTTTAATGTGTGTGTGGCAGATTTGCTTTATCGGTGTAGCACAATGTGAAGTGCTGTCACTATGGCAAGCCGTTTGAGCATTTATTCCATATCCTTGATATCACACATTTGTGTATTTCACTAGTGCGGTCTTTTCCAGCACTAGTTATACATTCAGCTACACTAGTGATGCCCTCTGTCGTACAAGTTGCACAAGTGACTCATTTTCAGCAACATGTAACTAGTAAAATGTGGATTATTCCAACATGTTAACTAGTGACATATGATTTCCTACACTAGTTCACTAGTGAGAGCGAAAATACACACTAGTTAACTAGTAACGGCAAAAATACTTACTAGTTCACTTGTGAAAGCCCTTTAAGCCTTGATATTTAACTAGTAACTTTCAAAAATGTTACTTGTCAACTAGTGATACTCCAAATTTCCACTAGTTGCACTAATGAGAAATTTTGACTGAACTAGTTCAACTAGTGAGGTCCAAAATGTTTACTAGTTGAACGAGTGGATGCCAAACTGCTCACTAGTCAACTAGTTACACAAAAAACTAATGAGAAGGTGGGGCAGATGTGTGCATCCAGGATTCCTATTGGCTCTACAGTTAAATGCACTAATCAGAATTCAGCTTTTGTCATTGTCCCACCCACTTTATTAGTGCATGTTTTACACTAGTTGACAAGTGGTCCTGGGGAACTGAAGCTAGTTTACTAGCAGCTGCCTCTTGTGGGGTAAATGTTGACTAGTGAATGCATAAAGCCAAACTACTTAAATACTTGCAATCTATTTTGGCCTTACAAGTTAACTAGAGAGGCTCAAAATATTAACTAGTGAACAAGTACATGCTGAGATATCCACTAGTTACACTAGTTGTGCTCATTTTGACCTCTCTTGTTAACTAGTAAACCACATGTATTCTAACTAGTAAAGTATTTGGGTTCAAAGTGAGTCACTAGCAAACTAGTGGCAATTATTTTCACATCACTAGTTCACAAGTGGATGACATTTGTCTCACTTGTCAGGCTCAATTCTGAACTTGTACAGACTTTGACTGAGCATGTTTGACAAAATTGCGCACCAGGTGACATGTGCGCACAACAAGTAAACTAGTGAAATCATCAAATTTGAGTAGTTGATTTGTTTCCCAATTACAACACTATACAAGTTCACAAGTTGTGCCCACATATCAACTAGTAAGCAATTTTGGTTAACTAGTATGATATAAATGCCAGCTAGTATGCAAAAAACATTAGCTAGTACTCCAAAAATCCCCACATGTTAGATATTTGTTGTGCGAGTTGTGCACAGTGCCTCACTCATGATGCATAACATTTAACAAGTAAAAATAAAAGGCCAACATGTAGGAGAAAATTCAAACATGTTCAGTCAAATCTTGCACAAGTTCTTTTCTGTGTCTGACAAGTGAGACAAAATTCCTTCTACTTGTTATCTTGTCAAATAAACATCAGTGTCACTCGTTAACTAGTGACTCATTGTGGACTCAACTAGTTCACTAGAATGAAAACATGTGTTTCACAAGTTAACAAGTGGGGTCAAAATTAGACCAACTAGTGTAACTAGTGGCTATCTTTGTATTTACTTGTAAACTAGTTCACATTTTGAACCTCACTAGTCAGCTAGTAGGGTTGGCAAGATCTCAACCAGTGTGACTAGTGGACATTTTATGCCTTACTTGTGAACTATTGAGCAATTTGAGAATCTGACAAGTCAACGAGTAAGGCCAGGAAAAAGCTTAACTAGTGTCACTAGTGGACATTTGGACCTTACTAGATGACATGTAAAATGAAATATGGGACCATTGTTGTCTCTAAAATCACTCATACACCAACATGTTCACTAGTGAACTGCATTCAAATGAAGCAGGCGGGACAAGTACTTTGATTGGTCAATATCTTGATGAGATCGCTTGACGCTTTAACCCTTAAAAGCCCAGCCCGTAATACCTGTTATGAAAAGAGTGATTGTATAAAAACATTTCATACTTATGATTAATCTTACTCTCTCTCCCTCTCCACATAGAGGCTGGTGTAAAAATAGGTATGTAGTTATATAAAAGAGAAAACATGTACAATACTTTCTGTGTAGTAAATATTAAGTTTTTAAATATTCCATAATATAAAATACAGTTATCATATGTGACTAATTTCAGACTACCGTATACCAAAATCATGAGCAGTGACTGGTTAGATTATATTATTTTGAAATGGGCCGCCAATAGAAAACCATTGCATTCTTTCCTACTGATCCCCATGACCTAAAAAATGCCCATTAGTTCACTAGTAAGCTCATTTTTGTATCTTACTAGTTAACATGTAAGATAAAAATGCCCACTAGTTCACTAGTAAGCTCATTTTTGTATCTTACTAGTGAACATGTAAGATAAAAATGCCCACTAGTTCACTAGTAAGCTAATTTTTGTATCTTACTAGTGAACATGTAAGATAAAAATGCCCACTAGTTCACTAGTAAGCTAATTTTTGTATCTTACTAGTGAACATGTAAGATAAAAATGCCCACTAGTTCACTAGTAAGCTCATTTTTGTATCTTACTAGTGAACATGTAAGATAAAAATGCCCACTAGTTCACTAGTAAGCTCATTTTTGTATCTTACTAGTGAACATGTAAGATAAAAATGCCCACTAGTTCACTAGTAAGCTCATTTTTGTATCTTACTAGTGAACATGTAAGATAAAAATGCCCACTAGTTCACTAGTAAGCTCATTTTTGTATCTTACTAGTGAACATGTAAGCCCATAAATGCTGTGGGGCACTAGTGTGAAATGCATGCTCAAGGCCATAGAATAAATACTCAAATGGCGTGCCTCGGCAAGCCTTTTCAATATTTATTCAACGGACGCCTTGTCACGATCCTACATTACCCAGGATTCATCCGACATGACGTTTGTTTTTCGGACAGCCAATCACGATACATGATGTGCCAACCAGCGACTTAAGCCGAAGAGAAAACCTTCAGAGGTATTGCAATGTTTTTTGTAAATATTACTCTTAATGTGATACCAAATTTGATTTTACGATTATTTTAGGCGACAAAGTAGTGGTGTAAACGTCAAATGTGTGGTCAATTTATCAAGATGAGCCCTGCTTAAAAACTTGCTTCAACGATTTCGGAGATGTCTGTGTCCGGTTTTGATGGCGGATGGCGGCAGTTCAACGCTCACAGTTGCCGCCGATAGCAGCTTCATGCCGGCAGGACTTTCTGAAATCTGCCGCTGCTAGTTTTATAGCGAACCGCAAAAGATGAAGATTTCCGCGCATTTGACGCTCACATTTTGACGGTGTAGTTTGTTCATTGCTCACAAGCTAATAGAGTAGGAACAAGAGTTCAATTAACGTTGGAACATAATCGTTCATTATCGTTTGCTAGCTGCGTTTGTATATTTGAATTATTTCCTTGCCTTCATTACACGCAGTATTTGTATTCCTTTATAACTGTGTATTATAAATAAGGTTGCGCTATATGTTACTGGACAAACTATAGGTCCTGACTGCTTGGAGGACCCACGGCAGATGAGCAGTTCCATTCGGACCCTTCTGACGGCGCATCTTCTGCAGCACGATGCTGTTCATCGAAGCTAAAGGGTGATCAGCTTCCCTAAATAACACCAGGAGGAGGAGAGACACAACTTCTTCCCGAAATCTTGATAAAAACATCCCGTTTATTCATTGTTAAATTCATTATATATTTCATGTAACTTATTATGTTTACAATAAAATGTTTTTCAACTGTATTCTGGATATGCATTGTCTGAAATTAAGTGGTGAAACCACAACTAATATTTCCTCCAACATCGAACCTGCTCGGTCACATCTTCTGTCTTAAAAAACAAAACACAATCAGTGGCTTCAATAAAGATTGTAGAAACCTCAAAATGCACACACATTCATTTATTTGATATTACACGGTAAGAAGATTGTGTTTTTGTATTTTATTTACTTCCGTTGTTTTTCCACAACAAACAATCATTAGAGACGAGCAGGGGGTGATGTCATCAAGTATTGTAATATTATTTTATTGTGCTGTTCTCCCAAATCCGCATTTACAATACAGATTACAGCATCTTTAACAAATACGCATCAACTTTGAACAGATTCAACAACTGAAAAATCACAGCCTCGTGAAGGCAGAATTAATTGCAGGACTTCTGCATTATACTGCATTCCTTTTATTTTGTATACTAAAAGTGGATAGGAGTGAATTTTTAGCAGTACTATTACCCCTTATGTCCATGTAAATAATAAATATACATCCCCCAGAGAGCCATTCCCTGAGAAAAAATGTTTTATTCTGCATATATACCAAGCAACAGGCAGTAAAAGAAACTGTGGACACTCGGGATCAGGCTTTACAGGGTTAATTTTTTGCTGGGCGGAGCTCCTATCAGAGAACCAATAGGAGGCATACACTCATGGTACTTTCCCGCCTCCTCATTAGCATTTAGCGTAACTAGTGCAACTAGTGAGCAATTTGTGTTTCACTAGTTCTACGAGTGAAAATTTGGACATCAGTAGTTTACTAGTTAATCCAAAAAGACAATTTCACCAGTTAACTAGTGAGCAGGTTGGCATCCACTAGTGCTACTAGTGAACATTTTGGAACTCACTAGTGGAACTAGTTCAGTCAAAATCTTTCACTAGTGTAACTAGTGGATATTTGAGGCATCACTAGTTTACAAGTAATTTTTTTTAGACTCACTAGTTAAATATCAAGACTTCAAGGGACTTTCACTAGTGAACTAGTTGATGTTTATCTTTCACTAGTTAACCAGTGGGTATTTAATTTCCAACTAGTTGTCTAGTGCATGCGATCAAAAGTCACTAGTTAACATGTTAGAATAATCCATGTTTAACTAGTTAACATGTTGACGCTTTTGTGACTTACCTGTTAGTTTGTAATACTTTGAACATTACTAGTTTGGTCCAGTGGGCCACTAGAGCATAAAAAAGATGACTAGCTGGGAATTTGGCACTACTAGTGCGCATCTAGGTGTCACAAGTTAGACTTCTACCAGCACTAGTTGAACAAAAGACTCACTAGTTGCTAAAAATGAGTCACTTGTTAGAGTTTCTGTGCAACATGTACGACAAAGGCATCACTAGTGTGGCTGAATGTATTACTAGTGCTGGAAAAGACCGCACTAGTGAAATACACAAATGTGTGATATCAAGGATATGGAATAAATGCTCAAACGGCTTGCCATATGTCACCTGTATCGGCAGGCTGTGTGTGTGTGTGTGGGGGGGGGGGGGGGTGCGTGTGCGGGTGGGTGCGTGCGTTCACGTGTGCGTGGGGGGGTGTGCGTGTGTGTGTGTGGGGGGGGGGGGGGGGTGCAAATGTCCAAATCATGACCAGTTTACGGAATTCAACACATTTGAACGAAGTAATCAGAATCAGAAATCCCTTTATTGTCATTGTACTCAAGTGTGCAACGAGATTAGAGAGCTCCCCTCTCCAGTGCAATACAACAATAATTCAGATATATATATATATATATATATATATATATATATATATATATATATATATATGTGTGTATATATATATATATACACCTACTGTTTTTAAATAATTACATACACCACTTCATTGTTGTGAGAGATGCTAAAAAGAATATTATAATACAGCGATAATAAAACTAATCAACAAAAGGTATTTTTGAGAGATTATCCTAAATCATTGCAGAACTGTATTTAACATGAAGCTATCAAATTTGCTAAACCATTAACCTCTTGTAATACATGCAGTGAAATATGACAACAGAGGGAAACTAATATTCCATGAGTATGGTGTTCTGTTTTTTAAAATAAATAATTAACTTCCTGCAAGGCCAAGTTTCTCATAAAACCAAAATGTTTGCAAAGCAGTATGTAAGAGCTCTGTTTTAAAACCTTTCAGTGGGGCAGAAATAGAAATCGGGCAATTCTACATTTCTTGAACATAAGCCGAATTCTTGTGTGGCATTAATGGCCCAGTCCACTGACTCATCAGAACTCTCTCCAAGGTAGTCAACAGTTTGGTCACTGTTACTGTCCTCTTCTACTGGAAAACCCTCACACAAGCTAGTAACGGCTTGTGTCAAAAACAGCAGGCTTGCTGGGGGAGGAAGCTTGTTTTTTGCAGGCAAACAGGAGCCCTTGTTGGCTTGTGAAGGGGCTAATGAGGGAGACATGTAATTCATACATGCATTAACACTAACTATTATTTGTCCAAACTAGAGCACTACAAATGAACTTGATTTTACTTGCTGATAAAATTACCGCTATTTAATGTCTTCTTCTGGTTCTTCTTCTTCTGGTTCTTTTTTGCAGTCTTGTTGTGATTTGGTTGCTCATCTCCATCTTTGACATCTTCTCCCTGTCACAGACAATTGTATTTTTTAGAATAAGTTCACATGAGTCAGGAACATGTTTGACTGTCAGGCAAAATGCAGGTCTAAGTTGAGGTGGAGGTGGCGTCATGCAATTCTGATCAATTTGATCAAGGCACAGGCAGACAGATTCAGCGCTCCACTGATATATTTGGTGATATTGCATTTCATTCCGAAATATGACATCAGCGTGCATCAAACCCTCTGAATCATTCAAAAAAAATAATTGAATGCATTATCATTATTGTTATTGTTAATAATTTTCGAAAGACCTGACTGAGGCACAACTAGTATATATGTGTATAGGTGTGTGTTTGTGCGTGTGTGTGTGTGTGCGTTTTATGCATAACTAGTCAAAATAAGGTTGCCATCCATGCAGTTTTTCAACTGCATGGATAGCATGCATAGCCAAAAGGCATCTAAACAGTCCAATTAGATGTAGGTGTCATTATGATGAGCACACATTACTCCTGCCTACTTTGGGGTTTGGCTAACTAACCCTTTCTCACAAAAGGCTAATCCCAGCTCATGTTCCGTATTCGTGGGTGAAAAATCTAATGTTTGGTGAATTGCGCTTCACAATGATAGTTTGGGCGCTATTTTCATTAAGGGCGCAAAGTGCTGTCTAACTGTTCGCATGGGTGGAGTTTGTAATTTTTTGGGGGTATTTTTTTAGAATTTGCGATGGTAGAATTGGGTGTAACGGTGGTTTGTGCTTTTGTGTGCCATTGTGGAATGGAACGAAGTATTCACCTGGTCCATCCTCATGAAATCACTCATTTACGTTAAAATCAGGGTGGTACGGAGCGCCTAACCGAGTACGTCGTTCCTGACATTGTGGAAAGAGAAATTAGACTAGCTGGCGTTGCATGACATTGGCACATAAACAAGTCCGATCTCCCCTTTCGCAATATATGGTCGGGCGTGTGGTTGACGTGGGCAGTTGGAGCCTTGCACCTCCCGATCATGTGTCCTTGTGTAAACCCCAAAGAGGCGCAACACGGCCCAAAATACGCTTTACTAGACTTGGGCTAACACGAAAATTAAGTTACGCCTATTTATATGCCGCACAAGGAGGCCGGTCTACCAAAATCGGGCCCTTAAGAGTTGACATTAAAGGGTCAAAATGTGATGTAAGAATGAACATATGAGGCACGTCTCTAGTCCGATAAATTACTGGAGTCACTTAACAACAATTTATTCCATTACTGTAGTTTTGTTCTCAGTTGGATATTTTGTCTACTCACATTATCAAGGTGCACATCGCCACCATTTGCCACGCTCAAATCTTGGTGTTGTTTGGTGTTGGTGCTCTCTTCTGCAACACAAGGAAAATGTTTAAATTCAAACATTGAAAAAACGATTAGGCAATTACCTCAAATTTTCCAGAACATTCACGTAAACTCCCTGAGCATTGAAGAATGGCCCTAATGTAATTCGGATTTGTTTCCCAGATCTGCAACAGCTCTGGTTCTATTATTTTCAGACTATTATTATGATATTTACAGTATATCCAGATGCACATACATTTTGTACAATAAAGTGAAATAAAGTAATATTATCTCCTGAAGGGGCACCTCGAACAGGCAACCATATGACGTGAATAGAATAAAAAATATGGCGAGTTTCGTTCTAATATTTTAAGAGAATAATTAACACATGCCTCGATAAGCGCACATTAATTTTTGTGGCAATATGGTTCGTGAATCACGCTTTTCAGACATAGACTTTACATAGAAGTCGCATTGGAGGCTTGCTGGCTCTGCATTGCCATCCATTGTGATGTGATTATCTCTCTTCCCCCCTCTCCCTTTGTCCAAGGAAAAAGATGAAACCCGACGGTTAGATCTAAGTTATGGCAATACTTAATGACGACATACATAATTTTTATAGCACAATAAACAAGGAAAAAAGTACAAAATGAACAATCTAGTGTATAGCAGGTACAGGGGTTACGTGAAGTGGTCCAAAATGTCAAATATGCATCGTACGGGTATGCCGTTTTTTTTTATATTTAGTTGCCTTTTTTTTTTTCAAGGAATCAGATCCTCTTGATATTTGAAATGAATTTTGACCGGTGTGTTCCATTAAGCCTGTATCCCGATTGATGTTCAAAACTTCCTTGCAACATGAAATCCCATTAAAACTCTTGGCAAACGTCTGGAACCTTTACAAGAACTCAACCTTCACTACCTTCGCAAACGTTCGTGCCTTAGAGGGATATAGGCGTTAGTCAAGTCAATTTTTTTGCAATATGTTACATGTGGCCCACATATTCTGATTAAGATTGCGTATGTGGAATATGAATTAAGCAGCGAAATCCACCCGTTTTTAATCCATCGCAGTGGAGAGCCATTTTGCCACATTCTGTCAAGTGAAAATGACATCAAAGTTCCTCAGGACTCATGTAACGCACAATCACAGCTCAATTGTTTTTTTGATTTTGGTCATATGATTTGCAGTGGGCGGCACGGTGGCCCGACTGGTTAGCACGATGGCCTCACAATAGGTCATGGGTTCGAGTCTGGCTCCGGCCTTCCTGTGTGGAGTTTGCATGTTCTCCCCATGCCTGCGTGGGTTTCCTCCGGGTACTCTGGTTTCCTCCCATATTCCAAAAACATGCATGGCAGGTGGATTGGACAAATTGCCACTAGGTATGAGTTTGAGCGTGGATGGTCGTTCGTCTATGTGTGCCCTGCGATTGGCTGGCAACCAATTCAGGGTGTACCCCGCCTACTGCCCGAAGACAGCATGTGGTACACTGTGAACTGGTTGACAGCCAATTGCACTTGATCCCGCTTTCCAAACTAAAAGTAAATGTGCTAATTCCAAGAATGTGGATATTTTTAAATTAAGGTATTTGGGCTATTAATCAAATCAAAATGATTATCAATTAATTTGATCATGGAAAGTTGATCAAATAATCGTGCCAGCTCTACACTGATTCAAACCAAATCGAACCGTTCCACTTTAAAACCGAACCGTCCTTGAATCGAACCGCACCCCATGTATCGAGAAGCGTATCGAACCGTCTTTAATGGAGAGATGTACTCCCCTAACATACATTATATATATATATATATATATATATATATATATATATTTATTTTTTTTATTTTTTTTTTTCGTTCTCCAGCAGAATTTTTTTTTTATTCTGAAAAAAAGAAAAGTTGAAACCTATTGAATAAGAAGACAAGATGAACGCCATAAAGCTACATATTTTTACCATTTCATTCAGTCTCGATCAGTCTAGTCTCCACTCCATGTCCGGTCGTTCAGGCACAATATTTTCAGTCTCTTGTGCATCTGCCTTGTACATGTATGGTCCAACGAACACACAAGGTCTTCTTCCTCCAACTCCTCAATTACCTGGATACCCTCAGATATGTTTGATATTTCGCTTTCCAAGTCAATTTCTGACTGACATAATATATTTTCAATGGTGAGCGCTGCCATATTCACTTGGTATGACGTCGCACTTCTGGGTTTGTCGCTCGGCAAAATCTAACTTCGGCAAAACTAATATTTTGTCAAATATTCCAAATTTTAAAAAAAATCATGCTTTATTATTTGTATTGTGTGTAATTACTTTACTTGTAACACAAATAGATTTGATTTGCCATTTTATGACCTCACACTTGGTCTTTAAAGTAGTGCATTTTGTTTTCTTTTATCTTGGTCATGGTCATAGTGTATTTTCTCTCTCCCAGGACGAACAGCCCTACATGAAGCTGCTCTCCGTAATCAGCATGAGGCTTGTTTTTGTCTGATTAACGCTGGCGCTCTGGTCAACATTGCAACACGCAAGAATGTTACAGCTTTGCATGAGGCCATCGCATATGGCAATAAAAGGGTCCTTCAAAACATTTTTGCTACCTGCTACCGAAAGTAAAACTTAAAACAACACCGTTCATTAACCATTTCCAGTGAATGCAACAGCTGCTTTTGTTTGACTCTAGATTGCGGAGCTGCTCCTGAAACATGGCGCACATCCACTGTTGAAAACCAAGGAGAAAGAATGTGCATTTGGCATTCCTGAAAAAACATTTTGTCAAGCAGAGGTTGCTAATACAAAACCTAAAGGCAACCTGCTTGTTGACATTGGAGGAGAAATAGTAGGTATGATTTAAGCTTTTGTATGACCATGACTAAGAACGTCATGCATAACATGAGCCGGTATTCATCTTGTTACTAACTGTGTGAGAATATTCATAAGTCACACATTCTGACTTTTGCAACCATGTTTGTTGTTACCAAGGATTTTAAGTGTCCCATCCCATGTTCAGGTCCAGAAATCAGTTGTTGTTTTACATTAGGGTGGAACATTGGTCCACTGGTTCGCACGATGGTTTCACATTTCAGAGGTGTAGGATTCGAGCCCGACTCTGGCCTTCCTGTGTGGAATTTGCATGTTTTCCCTGTGCCTGCGTGGGTTTCCTCCGGGTACTTTGGTTTCCTCCCACATTCCAAAGACATGCAGGATAGGGTAATTGAACACACTATTTTGTCCCTATGTGAGTGGTTGTTTTTGCGGGATGGTTGTTTGCCTATGTGTGCCCTGTGATTGGCTGGCCACCAGTTCAGGGTGTAGATAGGCTCCAGCACCCCCACGACCCTCGTGAGGAAAAGCGGCTTAGAAAATGTTCTCATCTGTCTTCATCCCTTATATTTCGCCCCTGCCTCCAACAACAACAAAAAAAGACCATGCATGTTGTTGTCGTCGACCAACACTATCACTCTGCCAATGTGTCTACTTTTTCCTTCATCTTCTCCTTCTTTTCCCACCTGCGTGTTTCCAATGCAGTACACACAGTCTTTTTATATATATATATATATATATATATAAAAAAAAATGCATTGTCACACATGGCCAAGGCATTTTGCCAAAAAACGCAAACACAATGTCAGTAAAGCAGCTCACCGGACAATAAACAATGCTTTACAAAGGCAACTGGCAGCCCGTGGTTCTTCGTATGACGTAATTACTGAAGAATACCGGCGAACAAAAGCATTTTCGTTGTTAGGGCGTTGTTATGGGTCTATGAATCTAGGACGTTTCTGTTAAAAAATTTAACATGAGTATTCTTAAAATAGATTTATTACTCAAAATACGGTGGGTCAAACTGACCTCACACTTGGTCTTTAAACAGTCAGACTTTACACTGCACCTTACCTGTATGGTCAGCCATGTTGACATTTGGTCTAAGCTTCAGGATTTCTTTCAGCAGCTGAATATCTCCCTTAAGTACAGCTTCATGGAGCAAAGTTTCGCCGAAGCGATTCCTCCGATTCACAACTTGGAGTTTAAGAGTTGTGCCTGTGTATGTCATGTCAGTGGATATTTAAGAAAAATAATCAAATACCAATACCACCTCCATGTGTATCCGGGAAATTTCACATCACATCGTAAAATGTTTTGAGGAGCTTTGTGCTGTGTGTTGATGCATTATCAGGACAACTGAAAAGAAGGAACGGTCAATAACACGCTAAGCACTTTTAAGGGAGAGTATACCTGTCAAAGGTTTCTTTGGTGTCCGGCAGGATGACAAATAGGAACGTTACCGCCCAACCATACAAGGAAGCGTGTGAAATCTCTCTTACACTTTTTTGAGTACAGTTTATCAACGTTTGTCTCCTCTCACCGTCACAGGCAAAACTGTGGTATATGTGAGCGTAGTGGTGCGATGAGGAGTAATCACGGGACCACGCCTATACTGCCGTCACCAAGGAAATATGGGCTGGAAAAGTTTTTTTTTTTTTTAATTGATATAGAACTTTGAATGTACAAAACACATTGGCATCGTACATTGTTAATTTACGACAAAAGATAGACAGACAAGCATAAAAAAATATCACAGAACAGTGCAAAGGAAATAAAAGAAATTAATATTAATAATAATAAAAAAATAAAAAAATAAATAAGAAAGAAAGGGGATTGCTAGGGCTTTTCAGCAAGGTTCAACTCCTCTGCTAATCTATAAAGTTTCACAACATTTTTCTTCATCATGTATTTCAAGGATGCAAAGTAATGGCACAGTTCTTTGTGAAAAACAAAAAAAATTGGTTTAGATTTGATATATCTATTTTTATATAAAAAATATTTTCCGACAATGATAAGTATATTCATTATGAGGTCATGGGATGATTCTTGAACAGAAATACCATGCAAAGGATTTTCTTTTGACAGAACAGAAAGAGTGGGTAATTTAGGAAACAACCAGTCGTACAGATCTTCCCAGAAGGCTTTAATAAATTTGCAGTCATAAAAAAAGGTGTTCTGTTCTTTCAATGTCTTAATCACAGAATGAGCAGTTGTTACGGTTCAAATTAAAGCGATTTCTTAAAAATTCAGAAGATGGGTATACCATATTGAGAATTTTATAATGAACTTCCTTTGCTTTTGGGGGAATTGGATATTTAAGGAATTTGGATCTTAAATTTATAACATCTTCTTTGGACAAGAATTGTCGTATTGAAATTCGGTTTGATGAGAAGGGATACAGTTCTTTTACAAAGTTTTGCCGTATAATGACATTTGGTACATTGGGCTCAGTAATGTGACCATCAACCAAAAGCAAATGAAGTGATGGGTTCACAGTGCTGCTGGCCTTCTACCACTCGTCCATCGAGAGCTTGCTGACGTACTGCGTCTCCACCTGGTACAGCGGCTGCACTGAGGCGGACAGAGTGAGGCTCCAGAGGACGGTCAAAACAGCGCAAAGGATTATTGGCTGCCCTCTCCCCTCACTGTCGGACATCTACAGCAGTCTCAATATCGTCAAAGACCATACCCACCCAAACTCACACCCGTTCGACCTGATGCCCTCTGGCAGGCGCTACAGGTGCATCAAATCAAGGACCAATAGACTGAGAAACAGTTTCATTCCAACAGCCATCTCCATTCTGAACTCTCACACACAAACGACCACCCTTACCTTGCAGAACAGCAACGTGATGTGTTTTTATATATCCTATTCAGTATTATTTTCCATTGCACTAACTATTCTCTTATTTATCTAATTTATATATTTATCTGAATTATTGTTGTATTGCACTGGAGAGGGGAGCTCTCTAATCTCGTTGCACAATTGAGTACAATGACAATAAAGGGATTTCTGATTCTGATTCTGAAGTGTCATTATCTTTAGTAATGTGTCTGCCTAAATATTTAACTGTT
This sequence comes from Idiotropiscis lumnitzeri, assembly GCF_059441095.1. Taxonomy (NCBI): domain Eukaryota; kingdom Metazoa; phylum Chordata; class Actinopteri; order Syngnathiformes; family Syngnathidae; genus Idiotropiscis; species Idiotropiscis lumnitzeri. Next base: position 14,824,075 of record NC_142408.1, on the reverse strand, counting down.
GATTTGACAGGAATATCATTTACTGATGGGAGATTCGTGAATTGGATTCTTGTTAATTTTAGTGACTTGGTCACTATCTTTCATGAAAATGGCTGTATCCTCAGCAAGTTGGTTAATCACCATTTTTTTCTACCCAACACTGTCATTTTCCCCAAATCTGTATTTTTAATAAGAATTGAGAGCATTTCTGCTGGTGCAATAAAGAGTAATGGAGAAATGGGGCAACCTAGTTTAATGCCTTTACTTCTGGGGAATCTTGGACAGGCACCTTTTGATAGTATACTATTTGTATCCTTGTAAATTAACTTAATTATATTAATGAAGTTTCCTCCAAACCCAAACAATTTCCACATATTGAATATAAATATGTGTTCAATCGTGTCAAATGCCTTAAAAAAATCTAAAAATAAAATATAACCCTCTTCTTCTATTAAATGATTGTATTCAATTAAATCAAGAATTAATCGTAAATTATTATGAATCGATCGTCCTTGAATAAATCCAGATTGTGTGTTTGATATAATTTGACTAATACCAGATTTTAATCTGTTTGCGTAAATATGAGTTAAAATCTTATAATCATTATTGAGTAATATTATAGGTCTAAGATTGTCTATTATTTTACGGTCTTTATCAGGTTTAGGTATGAGTGCGATTATTCCATGCTTCATAGTGGTTGGAAGAATGAGGGATTTAGATATTTCTCTTAGCATATGAAAACAGAGGTTTTTAAGATGTTCCCAAAAATGCCTATAACAATTGCTTATTTAACCTGGAGATTTATCCAATGCTCATCATTTTATAGGATTTTCCACTTCTGCCATACTAATCTCTGCCTCACACACACTTTCGAAACACTCATCAATTCTTGGGGTCCATCCATAAACATGTGCAAAGAAATTATCTGCATCTGACTGTGAGTAGGAGGATGAATACAATTTACTATAAAATTTGAAAATTTCTTTCGAGATTAAGTCTGGGTTAGTGCATTCTTGATCATCTATCAGTAAAGTTACAGCATTGCGTTCCTGTCTTCTCCTTTCTAGCCTACAAAAGTATGCTGAGCTTCTTTCCCCTTCCTCTATCCATTTTACTCTTGATTGAATATACGCTCCTTTGGCTTTAGAGATGTAGATGTCATCTAATGAAGATTACAAAAGTACAAGTTTTTGTCTGTTATCTTCATTTATAGAAGGTGCATTATAGATAGTGTTAATTTCTTTGAGGATTTCAAGTTCTTTTCTCTTACTATTTCTGCTTATTAATATACTTTTGGCAATAGAAATCTGGCTACTTTATATTTCAAAAACTCCCATTTTTCTCTATAGGTCTCAATGTTATTGTCCGTAATCACATTGTTTATCACATCAATTACTTCTTGACAGAAAGGTTCATTTTCAAGTAACTTTGAATTCAATTTCCAATAACCTTTTTTAAAGTGTGCGTTTGGAGATCTAAAATTAAGCGTGACCATATTATGATCTGTTAAAGAGGAGCAGCTGAAATTGAAACTGTGGTTTCAAGCTCAGGGCCACTATCAGATATCAGCCAGAAATCACTTCTGGATTTATTTAATTGAGCATTTAGGTTTGAACCACGTGTACATTTGGGAATCTGGGTGATTAATGTGACGGTCCGGAGGACCGTGTGGGGGGAATAGAGGACCCAAGAGCAACCAGGGAGAGTTTAAGAGGTTTTATTGGAAGGGTTAGAGGGGGAGCTGGAAGGGGAGCGGCGCGGTTGGTCAGATGCGGCTGCTGGAGTGAGGATCGGCGGGCAGGTGGCAAGGCAGCAGGGGCGGGGCGCGGAAGGCAGGCAGGCGGCGAAGCAGCGGGAGCGGCGAGCGGGAGGCCAGCCGGCGCTGTAGCGGAAGGAGCGCAGGCTAGGTGATCGGCGTCGCGGGGGAGACGCAGGCGTGGTGGCGGGAGCGGGAAGCGGCAGGCAGGCAGGATCGGGGCGGCAAGGATGCATGCGGCGATCCGGAGCTCGACGGTGGAGAGCAAAGGCACGGACTCGGACGGAAGCTGGGCGGCTGGAGGGAGAACACGGAACACAGGGGTTAAGCGCAATCAAGCGTCAGATCAATCAAGCGTCAGATCAATCAGGCGTGAGCGAGGAGCGCGACGACGTGAGCCAAATACCACGGTTGGTCACGGGATAATCCGGCGTCTGGCTCCTGGCGACGCTGGTTTTTAAACTGGTGGTGATTGCCGCTGATGAGCAGCAGGTGCGCAGGAGCCGACGCCTACTCAAGCCGGAGGCGTGCCTGGCTGGAAACTGCAGAGGACCTGAAAAACACTAACACTCGCCAGGCCCCCCAAACCCGAACCACCACAGATTAAATTGCCAAGGATCTTTTAGGTTAAACATTCTGCAAAAATCAAGTAGAATAGGATTATAAAAATGACTTTGGTATTTGGAAGGAGACCTATCAAGCCATTCATCCATAACCATATTATAATCGCCACCTAAAATAAGATTTTTAGTTGGATATCGCTGGCAAATATTATTTACGGACTGCGTGATTTCACAGATCAATTTTTTGTTTTGGTTAAGACTGTTGTACGCATAAATGTTTCCTAGAATGAGAAAGTCTTCATTTGCTTCAAGAACGCAAATTATCCAGTGATCTAATAAGTCCCTATTTGTGGTTAGAATTTTACCAGGGAAATTGTTTAAAAGTATAGCCACACCCGCCGATCTGTTTGTACCATGACTGAACACAATTTTGTCCCCCCACTGATTCATCCCAAATTTTTCATTCATGTCATTTGAATGCGTTTCTTGCAAGAGAACACATTGTGATTTGTTATTTTTGCAGAATAGAAATATTGATTTTCTTTTAATATAATCTCTGATACCCATAGCATTAATAGAAGTGAAAGAAAATTTAGAACTAAAAAAAGGCATAAAAACACAAAAAAAGAAAAAAAAACTAAGCACTGTAGTATCGCCCCTATGTAAAACTATTAATCATAACATTTGTACTACAATTTTATCAAGTATCAATTGAACATGTAACCGTATACGTTAAGAAATCTATGTGCGTAAACCCTAAGGAACCAAGTATAAATTTTACATACATATTAAACAAACATATAACATTTAAATTTAGATTTCAGAAAATTTACCAAACTCTCACTGAATATGGGCTGAAAATGCGTCACTGAAGCAGGTGGGCGCTGTGATTGGCTCAGGTCTTATATGACGTAGTGTGCCATAGCTCCATGTGGCTTCGCATAATTGTAGAATCCGCTCAACTTGGATGGAATTTAAGTCTGGAGACTCAAGTCCACTCGCTCCCCTTAAAGGAGGACAAGACCCAAGAATGCCAATTTTTCATTAACAAGCTCAGTTTATTTATTTTCAATTAGGAAACTTAAATTGGTTATTTTCTTTATTTTTCTTTATTATCTTTTTTATATATTCATTTTGGCAGTGGCGGCCCATGCATTTCACACCTAGTCTCAAAAGATCCCCTGGAGAAAAAAAAAAACTATTTGTGTGGTTTGAGGGGGAAAAAAGTATTTGGTCCAATGTGCCATGTGACCTCGAGGAGGCACCGCCCACCACAGCTTTGAAAACGACAGGACAATGTTTTCCACTTTGTGTCTTTTTCTGTGAAGTCCGACTTAGTCCAGCTTGAATAAATATACAATACAATACAATACAACTTTGTTTAAATACCACATTTCACAACAGTTGGATCTGTAACAAAGCGCTTTCCTTTCCATATAGTGACTGTTTCGTATTGTGTCGAAACCTAAAGAATAAAAATCAAACGGGTTTTGAAAGTGGACAGTTTGATCTAACAAGACAAGACACACAGTGTTGTTTGCCAGGAGGATATCATTCAAAACTTGTAGTAGGGCTGACTCTGTGCTATGCGTTTTCTTGAAACTTGACTGGAAAACCTCCATGACATCGTGTTCATATATAGGCTTTGGTTATTATCTTCGCATTATTGTTTTATTGTCGATGCACTGCCGTGCTGTAAATAACGCACGGTGGAATTAGGTCCATTTATTCTGCTCGTACTGAGACCACACGTTATAAAGGGTCAGTTTTTTACATTGTCAGATTGAGATTAAGGTATTTATAATATATATCCACACTTGCTGTTCAACTTTTTACTTAACACCTGCCCCCTCGTTCTCCTCGGCTCATGCGCACTCGGCAGCCGTCAGTTACACACAAGCTGTCATAATACACGCAACGGACCATGCGTTTTTCAAAATGTATTGTAATCACACCTACCTTTTTGCAAACAGTTTATCATAAGCAAAACGAAAGCAGAGATCTTTGAAATGCTTGTGGCAGAGAACACTCATCAATACATACTTGAGATTCCCTCTATGCCAGAACGAAATTGGCCTTATTTTTTTTACTTTGGCCACTCAAAAAGATCCTTCCCAGAATGCAAAAAATGCATCGAAAAACGCAAAAGAAATTAGCAGCTCGCTGGACAATAAGCTATGTATTAAAATGGAGACTGTCAGCTCGTGCTTCTGCGGCATTGCTATGGGTCTACCTATGAATATCTGACATTGGACTAGTTAACGTGGGTATTCTTAAAATAGATTTATTAATCAAAGTACATTGGGAGACGATTACCTCGAAATTGTCCTTTAATGGCTGAATAGTTATTATTTGTGACACTAATCACAGTCATGTTTCCATTAGATAAAATGCAAAACATACTCAAAATACCAGCAGGAATAAACTTAAGTAAAACGCAACAAATAAATTGCAAAGAACTGTGTCATTATGCATTTTAGATGCGATTTTAATGATTTTTTTGCCATCAATTTCAGTGTGTAAAAGAGTAGTCTTTTTGATTGGCTGTTCGCAATCAAAATGGAAATCGTCTGCCTGGAAGCCAACGATACGTGTGGTGGTCGATGACATCACCCTACAGCACCACCAATCGAACACCTACAAAACGCTCTATTAAAATTGGCCCAATCCCAATAACCACCCTACATCCTACGCTCTCAATGAAGGGCACACATAATTAAAGTGCAAGTAGTGTTCAAAAGTGCAGTATACAAGTTGACATTTTTTCATTTGATACTGCAGTGGATGTAGCGGAGCCGATGGACAGGGAGACGGAGGCAGATTGGGGGGGTTGGCTACACCTGTGTCGGGAAGCTCGCAGCTGCAGGTGATCAAGGAGGTAAGCTGATAAGAGTGGGGTGAGATGACAGACAGATGTGTCTGGGGTCCCGCACAAGGACAGCGGAGCGTCTGGCGAGGCAGCGTGGCGAACAAGGCGACTGCCGTGCACTCAGAGTGGGGGGTGGGGGACTTTCGTAGTCGCTAGGGCTACCGGTGGCCAAGCTAGGGAAGTACAGGTTCAGTGGTTTCAGCGTCAGGGGTCCTTAGGGTGAGTTGTAGTCAGGGCGGGGTGTGTAGGAGTGCCGGCGTGGTAACAAACTTGCCCGCAGCTGTTCGCCTGCCATGTCGGCCGCCAGAATGGAATCTTTCCCCAGACCAACCTGCGAGCGCGGGCAACGTCAGCGGCCGCTCTGATTCCAGCGTTGGACCGGCAACTTCCCCCGGGATCTCCAGTCAGGAGCCAGACGGTCCAGATTCCTTTGAGGCAATCTCCTCGTCTTGGGCCATCAAGCCAGTTAACTGGGCAACAGTTTTATGTATTTTTCTTCTGTCCTGTTAGTTATTGTCCTTGTGTGTTTCAGTTGGGGAATGTGTTATGGTTTTAGATCAAATGTTTAATAGAGTATATTTTTGATTTACTTGCGGCCTCATTGTGTGGTTGTTTAACCAGTCTCTAACTCCGGACCTGACCGGCTAAAGGTGGTGGCAGCGTACCATTGTCTGTCGAGCACTCAAAACCCAACGACGGTTTATTACAATACTTACACTTGAAAAGAACATTTTTCGGTACAGCCACAGAAGTTCCACCGGATGTCGCCATTTTCCCGCTATTCTATTCAAATCCCCAATGAATTGTGGGCAATATGCTTTAGCTGAGTCCGCTTCAACACACTGTACTAAGATGTGGACGGGTAACTAGATGTGGTCGGGGTCCTTCGGTGGCTTGGCACCTGCGGATGACATCACGCTTTAATAACATATTTCTCAAATATATTTCTTTCCCTCTGTGTTTTTTTTTTTACCCCTTTGCATTTTGCATATTTTGATTCGCTAAATAAAATAAAATTAAATTAACAAAACTGCATTACTGTCATATTGGCGAGGCAGCTCCAACTTCACTTCCGCCTATTCCCCAGTAACGGCTGCTGCAACAGCAGTGTAACGTTTACATTTCTCCTGCCAAACTTGCAACATTGCAGTGGTTCACTCGGCCTGCAAGATTCTTTAGATATATATATTTCTTAAAACATTTCCATGTTTTCCCTCCGAGCCTCAACCAGTCTGATTCCCAAAACAACGGAACATTGACGAGACGTCGTCGATAGGCACGCAGAGGACACCGAAAAAAAAAAATAAAGGATGATCCTCGCCAAAGGAGTAGTACATGTCTTTTTTTTTTAAATATTATTATTATTTAGTTACTTAGATCATACAAACACAACAAACAGGGGTGACAAACATGGAGTCAAAGAAATATAATACAAAAATATACTAGAACACGTGACAGCATCAGCATCCGCGAAGGCTACCGAAGGACCCCGAACACATCTAGCAACGCGACTACATCTACTTGCGATGTCGGTACTAGATGTAGTCCTGCGTGCCTATCGAAGTCGTCACGTCAATATGTTCTTGCTTTGGGTATCAGATTGGTTAAGGGTCGGAGGGAAATCATGGAAATGTTTTATTAAGAAATATTTCACGCTATATACATGCATTATATTCATAGAATCTTGGTTTCCTCCGTTTATGCTCGTTTACCCAATCCCTTATGTTACCCAATCATACCCCTATACACGTTGTGTCTTGATCAGTTGTTCCTCGTTGTCTAGTCTGTTTGTATTTAGTTTTTCAATTTCTTAGAGTCTTTGTTGGCTCATTGTCTTTGTCAAGTCCTCCTGTTGTTTGTTTGCTGAATTAGTCCAAGTCAAGATGGTTTCCTAGTTGCTGATGATTTACTTTATTTCTTTTTGCTTTGGACTTAGGTTTATTTTGTGTTTTGGATTTTTACTTTGTTTGCCTTTTTTTTCTTCTTTAGATTAGCTTCTGGGCACCAGGTGGTGCCCCTTGAGGAGGGGTACTATTGTGACACATCTTAATGTATCAGTTGCTACGCAGTTGCTACGGTCCTTTTATGCGCTGTTCTTTTTTCTTTTATTACGTCATATAGGCTTGATGCTTTAGAGTATTTAAGATTGAGTTACTCAGTGACACATTGTCAGTATGCCAAGCATTCTTTGAATGCGGATGTCAGGCTTCTTCCATGTGTTCTGAATCCAGCCCTACTTGTTTGTCCTTGGATTTTTTGTATATAAAGAATTTTACGTCGCCACTTTCGTCTCCTGTCTGCTTCTGGGTCCGAATCCCGTTCCACACATGACAGTGCTTTCCATATGGTGTATTATAACTTGCCCAAGACTGCACAACACAAACTGCTTCCAAACAAAACTCATACGCCTACATGTAATTTATTGGGTTGTGTGAAAAAAAAATATACGCAAATTTGACTCCGAACTCCTGTTGATTGATGGGTGAATGGAGAAGTGTTGGCAAAAGGTAATGCGAAAAGTCATGGCCGTGTCATGTTATGAAATAGACTTAAATAAAGACCATTTATCAAAGAAGTCATCAGGTGCCCAGTGTCGAAAACTTTGAAAAAAAAGAGGAGAAATGGGCAAAAGAAAAAGGTATGCAGGCTTTTATGAGTGATGTGAGTAGGCTATTTATTTGATTTATTGGCCTCTTGCTAATATGTTGCTAAGCCACAGAAGGTATTTTGTTTAGCTAAACTAGCAACTATTGTATATATATATATATATATATATGGATGTAGTCCTTCGTACTTGCACGTTCGAGAGCCCTGCTGCTACCAATCATCGGCTGTCCAGAGGAGCTTCATCTGCGTCCGACGCGGCGTCAATCAACGTCTGCGAGAGCTTCCCAGAGGAGCCCCGCACACCTGCAACTCCCTCAAGGATAGCTTTGTTAAACGCCCGGTCATTGACGAACAAAACGTTTGTTCTGAGGGAGCTATTTCTACACAATGACTGGATTTCCTCTGCCTCACGGAGACCTGGACGAGCACCGGGTAGTGCATTGCGATGCTCGAACTATTACTGCCTGCGTGTTCATACTTGGAGGCACCGAGAACGTCAGGTTGCGGTGGAGGAAAAGCAACTATTTTTAAAACCAATTTAAATGTAAAAAGTGTATGTCATGTAATGGTGCTAAATTTGTATTTGCGACTGTTGCACCTTTACGGTAACTGAGTGTCACAATTGTCTCGCAGGGGTCTCGCGAGATTGTTCATGCAAGTGCGGGGAGTTGTTGCAGTGGTATCGCCATTAAAACGTGTTGCTAGACAAGAGCCTCGTTGCCATCATTTACATGGTGTCAGAAGTAAACTCGAAACAATGGCCAAGTTTAATCCCCCGACGGGTTTCCCCTTTGATAAGCCAGGAGAGTGGCCGGACTGGAAGCAGCGATTTGTGAGATTTAGGACCGCCACGAAACTCGACAGAGAAGAGGGCGCGGTGCAGGTGAGCAGCCTGATATACGCCATGGGTAGCGAGTCCGAGAACATCTACAAGTCGTTTACATTCGACGAAGATGGACACAGAAATGACTTTGACCGAGTACTCGGCAAGTTCGATGACTATTTCGTGCCACGACGGAATGTGATACATGAACGCGCATGCTTCCACCAGCGCGCACAACGGCCGGGCGAGAAGGCGGAGACTTTCATTCGTGCGTTGTACGAGCTCTCGGAACATTGTGACTTCGGCGCGACCCGAGAGGAGAACATTCGCGACAGGATCGTCGTGGGAATATTGGACAAGGAGGTTTCACGTAAACTGCAGCTGATGAACGACCTAACACTGGCGCGGACGATTGAGACGGTCAGGCAGTGTGAGGAGGTAACGTCCCAAATTAGCATGCAAGGAGAAGCAGCTGGGATGATACATGAAGTGACCAACAAGTTTAAAAGGTGCACCAAGCAACGCTTCAAGCAGAGGGAGAGCTGTTATGGACAATGTGGAAAATGTGGGAAAGCCAAGCATAATAAGGATGAAATATGTCCTGCTAAGAAATCCACATGTAACTCGTGCAACAAAGTGGGACATTGGAGCAGAGTGTGTAGGAATAAAAAAGCGGCGGTGAGTGAAGTCACAGAGCAACCGGAGCAACAGCAACCGTATTTCCTTGGGTCAGTGAGAAAAGCAAATGGGACTTCACAGCAATGGGCCGTGAAGTTGTTGCTGGGATCTACCCCAGCAGAATTTAAAATTGACACAGGGGCAGACGTGAACGTCATCTGCGAACAGACCTACCGCTCGCTCACCCCCAAAACACAACTGCAGCCTGCTGACATTCCACTTGATAGTCCAGGTGGTGAATTGCAGTGCTTAGGTCTGATCCAAAGCACAGTTACCTATAAAGGCAAAACCTACCCTCTCGCAGTTTATGTTATTCGTGGTCGCACGGTGAATAACCTCCTCAGCCGGCCAATGTCTGTGAAAATGAACCTGGTGAGGCGAATAGATGAGTTGGTGACCAACAGAGGTCACATACAAGCATACGGTGAACATGGGACTTTAAAGACTGAACCGGTGCGAATACAATTAAAAGACAATGCTCAACCATATGCCATACACACAGCACGACGTGTTCCTCTGCCCATACCGCAAAAGGTGAAAGAAGAGTTACAGAGGATGGAACAAAATGGCATAATAGAGAGGGTTACACAGCCCACTGACTGGTGTGCACCCATGGTGCCAGTCCTGAAGAAAAGCACAGGAAAAGCCCGCATCTGTGTCGACCTCAAAAGGCTGAATGAGGCTGTTAAACGAGAACGGTACATTTTGCCCACAGCTGATGACATCATAGCGAAACTAAGCGGAGCTACAGTCTTTTCTTCCTTGGATGCAGCCAGCGGGTTCTTCCAGATACCCCTCCATCCAGACTGCTGTAGGCTCACTACATTCATCACTCCCTTTGGCCGCTTCAACTTTAAACGACTCCCGTTTGGAATTACAAGTGCACCAGAGATCTTCCAGAGGAAGATGATGGAGACTCTACAGGGCCTTGAAGGGGTTGAGGTCTTCATGGATGACATCCTGGTGTACGGGGCTACTGAGAAGGAGCACGACGACAACTTGGAGAAGGTGATGCAACGCATCCAGACTGCTGGCCTGAAGCTCAACAAAGATAAGTGTTCAATTAAACAGAACCAGCTGCGATTCCTTGGACACCTCATCGACAGGTCTGGCATCCGGCCAGACCCAGAGAAGGTGGAAGCTATACGGCAGTTGTCGCCACCAGGTGATTTGAAAGAGCTGAAGAGGATATTGGGAATGGTCAATTACCTAGGAAGGTATATTCCAAACCTCTCAACGGTGGGTCAGCCAATGCATGAGCTCCTGAGGAATGATGCCGTCTGGACTTGGAGTCACGCTCAACAAGCAGCTTTTGAGAACATTAAGGAATTGCTAACAACTGCACCGGTGCTTGCCTACTACAATGTGGGGATGCCAACTGCTGTGTCGGCTGATGCGAGCAGTTATGGACTGGGTGGTGTGTTACTGCAACTCCATGGAGATCACTGGAAACCTGTAGCTTATTGCTCCCGAAGGCTAAGCGATGCAGAATCTCGCTACGCACAGATAGAAAAGGAAGCATTGGCTGGTGTCTGGGCGTGCGAGAAGTTCGACAGATACCTTAACGGACTGGAACAGTTCAAGTTGGTAACTGATCACAAACCACTTGTACCTCTCATCAACAATCGAAGTTTGGACAATGTACCCTTACGTTGCCAGCGTCTTCTCATGAGACTAATGAGATTCAACCCTATCGCAGAATATGCTCCTGGGAAAACCCTGATTGTTGCGGACGCGCTGTCACGCAGCCCGCTACCGAACGCAAACACTGTAAACGAAACGCATAGCGATGTGGCCTGTTATGTGGCTAGTGTGGTGGAAGGGATCCCGGCATCTACAGGCAAGTTGGAGGAAATTAGGGTAGCGACAGCCGCTGACCCCGAACTTCAATGTGTTGCAGGACTAATAGAGAGAGGATGGCCTGAGCACATCAGTAAAGTGCCAGTAGTTGCTAGAGCATATGTTCAAGTTAAATCAGAACTGTCAGTGCACGATGGCCTAATTCTGAGAGGATGTAGGATTGTTGTGCCACGATCAATGAGAGGGGAAGTACTTCAGAAAGTTCATGAGGGACATCAAGGCCTCATCAAATGTAGACAGAGAGCGGGTTCATCCGTGTGGTGGCCCGGACTTTCATCAGAAATATGCAAGCTCGTGGCATCATGTCAAGTGTGCTACGAAAGGAGAAGAACTCAACAAAAGGAGCCACTCCTATCCACACCGCTTCCGGAGCGACCTTGGAAGAGAGTAGCCATGGACATCTGTGAATTTAAACAACATAACTACCTTGTAATCTCGGATTACTACTCAAGGTTTATTGAAATATTACACCTGCCATCTACAACGAGTGCACAATTAATAAAAAGTTTGAAAACCGTTTTCGCTAGATTCGGCATTCCAAGTGAGATTGTGAGCGACAATGGTCCCCAGTTTACAAGTGCTGAATTCAAGGAGTTCGCTAAACAGCTCGACTTCCAACACTACACGTCCAGCCCTCATCATCCACAAGGAAATGGACATGCAGAAAGAGCAGTGCAAACAGCTAAAAGGATCCTGAAGCAGGAGGACCCTGTCATGGCTCTCATGTGTCATCGAGCTACTCCCTGTTCCACGACAGGCTTCAGCCCAGCTGAGCTGTTGATGGGGAGAAAAATTAGAACAACACTTCCAACACTGGAGGAGAACCTCAAACCTAAGTGGCCCAGCAGGACAGATGTGGAGGAGACAGATAAGAAGGAAAAGGCTAAACAGGCTCACTACTTCAACCGTCGCCATGGAGCCAGAACTTTGCCTTCTTTACGTCCAGGTGACCAGGTGCTTTCCAAATTGGATCACGAGAAGTCATGGTGTTTGCCGGCTGTGGTTTCATGCGAGAGTACAACACCTAGGTCCTTCATCATCCGGACGCCACAAGGAGCAGAACTGAGGCGGAACCGCCGTCACCTCAAACCTGGGCCAGTTCCCCAGCCAGTCCCAGCAGCATCCGAAGACTACAAGCCGACGGACGTCCACCCTGTCAACACCGGCATAGACGACAATGTTCCTGTATGCCGGAGCGAGTCGACATCCTCGACTTCCCCACCTACTCGGGTGGTGACCCGTTCTGGACGAGTGTGCAAACCAGTCGACAGGCTTGACCTGTGAGACTGAGACTCATGGTTTTTGGGGGGGGGGGGGGGGAATAAAATAAAAATAGAAAAAGAGAGAGTAAAAAGGGGAAAGAAAATAAAAATGGAAAAATGAAAGAAAATTGCTCATGCTGTTGGGATTTGTTTGATTGATGCATATTTCAGTTTAACTTGTTTTCTGAGAGGCATCTTTACTTTTTTGCATTTTGCAGCCCAGTTGGGGAAAATGTGTGCTTGTTTGATGTTATTGAAATTATTTGATGTTATTGAAAATAACACAAAAGAGGGGAGATGTCATGTAATGGTGCTAAATTTGTATTTGCGACTGTTGCACCTTTACGGTAACTGAGTGTCACAATTGTCTCGCAGGGGTCTCGCAAGATTGTTCATGCAAGTGCGGGGAGTTGTTGCAGTGGTATCGCCATTAAAACGTGTTGCGAGACAAGAGCCTCGTTGCCATCATTTACAGTGTATATTGGCCAAATCGATCACCAGCATTGAGAGCACGCTCTTTGAAGTAGGCAGGGTTTCCCCCCTGTGCTCTGCGCTGTCATCTGTAGACCTCCCAACAGTCTCAAATTTGACTGCAGTCAGGCCAGCCTCTACTCGCAAAAACGAAGTCAAGCCAGCCGCATTACCGAGAGCGCTTGTTGTTCGCCACCTTCAAAATAAAGCCTAAGGAACTCAAGTATGCACGGAAGTGGTTTGGATTTAAAACAATGTTATTAAACTTCTCTTTTCACCCAGAGGGAATGCAAACTGACTCAGAATTGCACCAAGAGACGTTCTAAATTGAGATAGAAAGAGAAATTAATGTTTACTGTGCATCAATGGCTGATATTACAACTGTTATTAAAAAAATAATTAAAAATTAAGTTTCATTATCCCGCAACCAGACCAGTGCTGGGGCACACTAGGCCACCCCAGGTATCCAACCAAAGTACTTTGAATTAAATCTGATGTGGCATTTCAAAATAAAACGCAGAAGAAATTTCAACTTTTGACCAATAAACACGATTTCGAAAAATCAGACTGCTGCTGGGGCACACTCGGCCACCCCAGGTATCCAACCAAGGTACTTTCATTAAAATCTGATGTGGCATTTCAAAATAAAAGGAAGAAGAAAAATCTAAATTTGTCAGTTACATCCGAGAAGTTGAGATTTCTTCCGCATTTTATTTTGAAATGCCACATCAGATTTCATTCAAAGTACTTTGATTGGATACCTGGGGTGGCCGAGTGTGCCCAAGAGCTCGTCTGGTCGCGGCATAACGAAAACTTAATTTTTAATTATTTTTCGTAATCGGGGATATTGGTCAAAAGTTGAGATTTCTTCGGCATTTTATTTTGAGATGCGACATCAGATTTAATTCAAAGTACTTTGGTTGGATACCTGAGGTGGCCTTGTGTGCCTCGGCAGTAGTCTGGTTGCAGGATAACAAAAACTTAATTTTTAATGAATTTTTTAAATCAGGTGTAAAGGTCAAATTTTGATATATACCCTGCCTTTTATTTTGAAATGCCACATAAGATTTTGATTAAATTACTTCGGTTGGATTCCTGGAGTGGTCTAGTGTGCCCCAGCGCTGGTCTGGTTGCGGGATAACAAAAACTTAATTTTTTAATGATTTTTCGTAATCGGGTATATTGGTCAAAAGTTGAGATTTCTTCTGCATTTTATTTTGAAATGCGACATCAGATTTCATTCAAAGTACTTTGGTTGGATACCTGGGGTGGCCTAGTGTGCCTCGATAGTAGTCTGGTTGCGGGATAACGAAAACTGAATTTTTAATGAATTTTCTATATCGAGTGTAAAGGTCAAATTTTGAGATTTCTCCTGCCTTTTATTTTAAAATGCCACATTAGATTTTGATGAAAGTACCTTGGTTAGATACACGGGGTGGCCTAGTGTGCCCCAGCGCTGGTGTGGTCGCGGGATAATGAAAACTTAATTTTGAATGATTTTTCGAATTCAGGTGTAAAGGTCAAATTTTGAGAATTCCTCTGTGTTTTATTTTGAAATGCCACATCAGATTTAGATGAAAGTACTTCGGTTGGATACCTGGGGTGGCCTAGTGTACCCTAGCACTTCTCTGGTTGCGGGATAATGAAAACTTAATTTTTGATAATTTTTCAAAATCATGTGCAATGGTCAAATTTTGATATTTCCCCTGCCTTTTATTTTGAAATGCCACATCAGATTTTGATGAAAGTGCCTTGGTTGGATACCTGGGGTGGCCTAGTGTGCCCTAGCACCGGTCTGGTTGCGGGATAACGAAAACGTAATTTTTAATGAATTTTTTAAATCAGGTGTAAAGGTCAAATTTTGATATATCTCCTGCCTTTTATTTTGAAATGTCACATCAGATTTTGATGAAATTACTTCAGTTGGATTCCTGGGGTGGTCTAGTGTGTCCCAGCACTGGTCTGGTTGCGGGAAAACGAAAACTTAATTTTTAATGATTTTTCGTAATCGGGAATATTGGTCAAAAGTTGAGATTTCTTCGGCATTTTATTTTGAAATGCGACATCAGATTTCATTCAAAGTACTTTGGTTGGATACCTGCGGTGGCCTAGTGTGCCTCGGCAGTAGTCTGGTTGCGGGATAACGAAAACCTAATTTTTAATGAATTTTCTATATCGAGTGTAAAGGTCAAATTTTGAGATTTCTACTGCCTTTTATTTTAAAATGCCACATTAGATTTTGATGAAAGTACCTTGGTTGGATACACGGGGTGGCCTAGTGTGCCCCAGCGCTGGTGTGGTCACGGGATAATGAAAACTTAATTTTGAATGATTTTTCGAATTCAGGTGTAAAGGTCAAATTTTGAGAATTCCTCTGCGTTTTATTTTGAAATGCCACATCAGATTTTGATGAAAGTACTTCGGTTGGATACCTGGGGTGGCCTAGTGTACCCTAGCACTTCTCTGGTTGCGGGATAATTAAAACGTAATTTTTTATAATTTTTCAAAATCATGTGCAATGGTCAAATTTTGATATTTCTCCTGCCTTTTATTTTGAAATGCCACATCAGATTTTGATGAAAGTGCCTTGGTTGGATACCTGGGGTGGCCTAGTGTGCCCCAGCACCGGTCTGGTTGCGGGATAACGAAAACTTAATTTTTGATGAATTTTTTAAATCAGGTGTAAAGGTCAAATTTTGAGATATCTCCTGCCTTTTATTTTGAAATGTCACATCAGATTTTGATGATATTACTTTAGTTGGATTCCTGGGGTGGTCTAGTGTGCCCCAGCACTGGTCTGGTTGCGGGATAATGAAAACGTAATTTTTTATAATTTTTCAAAATCATGTGCAATGGTCAAATTTTGATATTTCTCCTGCCTTTAATTTTGAAATGCCACATCAGATTTTGATGAAAGTGCCTTGGTTGGATACCTGGGGGGGCCTAGTGTGCCCCAGCACTGGTCTGGTTGCGGGAAAACGAAAACTTAATTTTTAATGATTTTTCGTAATCGGGAATATTGGTCAAAAGTTGAGATTTCTTCTGCATTTTATTTTGAAATGCGACATCAGATTTCATTCAAAGTACTTTGGTTGGATACCTGCGGTGGCCTAGTGTGCCTCGGCAGTAGTCTGGTTGCGGGATAACAAAAACCTAATTTTTAATGAATTTTCTATATCGCGTGTAAAGGTCAAATTTTGAGATTTCTACTGCCTTTTATTTTAAAATGCCACATTAGATTTTGATGAAAGTACCTCGGTTGGATACACGGGGTGGCCTAGTGTGCCCCAGCGCTGGTGTGGTCACGGGATAATGAAAACTTAATTTTGAATGATTTTTCGAATTCAGGTGTAAAGGTCAAATTTTGAGAATTCCTCTGCGTTTTATTTTGAAATGCCACATCAGATTTTGATGAAAGTACTTCGGTTGGATACCTGGAGTGGCCTAGTGTACCCTAGCACTTGTCTGGTTGCGGGATAATGAAAACGTAATTTTTTATAATTTTTCAAAATCATGTGCAATGGTCAAATTTTGATATTTCTCCTGCCTTTTATTTTGAAATGCCACATCAGATTTTGATGAAAGTACTTCGGTTGGATACCTGGGGTGGCCTAGTGTACCCTAGCACTTGTCTGGTTGCGGGATAATTAAAACGTAATTTTTTATAATTTTTCAAAATCATGTGCAATGGTCAAATTTTGATATTTCTCCTGCCTTTTATTTTGAAATGCCAAATCAGATTTTGATGAAAGTACCTTGGTTGGATACACGGGGTGGCCTAGTGTGCCCCAGCACTGGTCTGGTTGTGGGATAACGAAAATTTAATTTTTGATAATTTTTCAAAATCATGTGCAATGGTCAAATTTTGATATTTCTCCTGCCTTTTATTTTGAAATGCCAAATCAGATTTTGATGAAAGTACCTTGGTTGGATACACGGGGTGGCCTAGTGTGCCCCAGCGCTGGTGTGCTCGCGGGATAATGAAAACTTAATTTTTAATGATTTTTCGAATTCAGGTGTAGAGGTCAAATTTTGAGAATTCCTCTGCGTTTTATTTTGAAATGCCACATCAGATTTTGATGAAAGTACTTCGGTTGGATACCTGGGGTGGCCTAGTGTACCCTAGCACTTGTCTGGTTGCGGGATAATGAAAACATAATTTTTGATAATTTTTTAAATCATGTGCAATGGTCAAATTTAGATTTTTCTCCTGCCTTTTATTTTGAAATGCCACATCAGATTTTGATGAAAGTGCCTTGGTTGGATACCTGGGGTGGGCTAGTGTGCCCCAGCACTGGTCTGGTTGCGGGAAAACGAAAACTTAATTTTTAATGAATATTTTAAATCAGGTGTAAAGGTCAAATTTTGATATATCTCCTGCCTTTTATTTTGAAATGTCACATCAGATTTTGATGAAATTACTTCAGTTGGATTCCTGGGGTGGTCTAGTGTGCCCCAGCACTGGTCTGGTTGCGGGGAAACAAAAACTTAATTTTTATTGATTTTTCGTAATCGGGTATATTGGTCAAAAGCTGAGATTTCTTCGGCATTTTATTTTGAAATGCGACATCAGATTTCATTCAAAGTACTTTGGTTGGATACCTGGGGTGGCCTAGTGTGCCTCGGCAGTAGTCTGGTTGCGGGATAACGAAAACTTAATTTTTAATGAATTTTCTATATCGAGTGTAAAGGTCAAATTTTGAGATTTCTACTGCCTTTTATTTTAAAATGCCACATTAGATTTTGATGAAAGTACCTTGGTTGGATACACGGGGTGGCCTAGTGTGCCCCAGCGCTGGTGTGGTCACGGGATAATGAAAACTTAATTTTGAATGATTTTTCGAATTCAGGTGTAAAGGTCAAATTTTGAGAATTCCTCTGCGTTTTATTTTGAAATGCCAAATCAGATTTTGATGAAAGTGCCTTGGTTGGATACCTGGGGTGGCCTAGTGTGCCCCAGCACTGGTCTGGTTGCGGGATAACGAAAATTTAATTTTTAATGAATTTTCTATATCGAGTGTAAAGGTCAAATTTTGAGATTTCTCCTGCCTTTTATTTTAAAAGGCCACATTAGATTTTGATGAAAGTACCTTGGTTGGATACACGGGGTGGCCTAGTGTGCCCCAGCGCTGGTGTGGTCGCGGGATAATGAAAACTTAATTTTTGATAATTTTTCAAAATCATGTGCAATGGTCAAATTTTGATATTTCTCCTGCCTTTTATTTTGAAATGCCAAATCAGATTTTGATGAAAGTGCCTTGGTTGGATACCTGGGGTGGCCTAGTGTGCCCCAGCACCGGTCTGGTTGCGGTATAATGAAAACGTAATTTTTGATAATTTTTCAAAATCATGTGCAATGGTCAAATTTTGATATTTCTCCTGCCTTTTATTTTGAAATAAAAGGCCAAATCAGATTTTGATGAAAGTACCTTGGTTGGATACACGGGGTGGCCTAGTGTGCCCCAGCGCTGGTGTGCTCGCGGGATAATGAAAACTTAATTTTTAATGATTTTTCGAATTCAGGTGTAGAGGTCAAATTTTGAGAATTCCTCTGCGTTTTATTTTGAAATGCCACATCAGATTTTGATGAAAGTACTTCGGTTGGATACCTGGGGTGGCCTAGTGTACCCTAGCACTTGTCTGGTTGCGGGATAATGAAAATATAATTTTTGATAATTTTTTAAATCATGTGCAATGGTCAAATTTAGATTTTTCTCCTGCCTTTTATTTTGAAATGCCACATCAGATTTTGATGAAAGTGCCTTGGTTGGATACCTGGGGTGGGCTAGTGTGCCCCAGCACTGGTCTGGTTGCGGGAAAACGAAAACTTAATTTTTAATGAATATTTTAAATCAGGTGTAAAGGTCAAATTTTGATATATCTCCTGCCTTTTATTTTGAAATGTCACATCAGATTTTGATGAAATTACTTCAGTTGGATTCCTGGGGTGGTCTAGTGTGCCCCAGCACTGGTCTGGTTGCGGGAAAACAAAAACTTAATTTTTATTGATTTTTCGTAATCGGGTATATTGGTCAAAAGCTGAGATTTCTTCGGCATTTTATTTTGAAATGCGACATCAGATTTCATTCAAAGTACTTTGGTTGGATACCTGGGGTGGCCTAGTGTGCCTCGGCAGTAGTCTGGTTGCGGGATAACGAAAACTTAATTTTTAATGAATTTTCTATATCGAGTGTAAAGGTCAAATTTTGAGATTTCTACTGCCTTTTATTTTAAAATGCCACATTAGATTTTGATGAAAGTACCTTGGTTGGATACACGGGGTGGCCTAGTGTGCCCCAGCGCTGGTGTGGTCACGGGATAATGAAAACTTAATTTTGAATGATTTTTCGAATTCAGGTGTAAAGGTCAAATTTTGAGAATTCCTCTGCGTTTTATTTTGAAATGCCACATCAGATTTTGATGAAAGTGCCTTGGTTGTATACCTGGGGTGGCCTAGTGTGCCCCAGCACTGGTCTGGTTGCGGGATAACGAAAATTTAATTTTTAATGAATTTTCTATATCGAGTGTAAAGGTCAAATTTTGAGATTTCTCCTGCCTTTTATTTTAAAAGGCCACATTAGATTTTGATGAAAGTACCTTGGTTGGATACACGGGGTGGCCTAGTGTGCCCCAGCGCTGGTGTGGTCGCGGGATAATGAAAACTTAATTTTTGATAATTTTTCAAAATCATGTGCAATGGTCAAATTTTGATATTTCTCCTGCCTTTTATTTTGAAATGCCAAATCAGATTTTGATGAAAGTGCCTTGGTTGGATACCTGGGGTGGCCTAGTGTGCCCCAGCGCTGGTGTGGTCACGGGATAATGAAAACTTAATTTTGAATGATTTTTCGAATTCAGGTGTAAAGGTCAAATTTTGAGAATTCCTCTGCGTTTTATTTTGAAATGCCACATCAGATTTTGATGAAAGTACTTCGGTTGGATACCTGGGGTGGCCTAGTGTACCCTAGCACTTCTCTGGTTGCGGGATAATTAAAACGTAATTTTTTATAATTTTTCAAAATCATGTGCAATGGTCAAATTTTGATATTTCTCCTGCCTTTTATTTTGAAATGCCACATCAGATTTTGATGAAAGTGCCTTGGTTGGATACCTGGGGTGGCCTAGTGTGCCCCAGCACCGGTCTGGTTGCGGGATAACGAAAACTTAATTTTTGATGAATTTTTTAAATCAGGTGTAAAGGTCAAATTTTGAGATATCTCCTGCCTTTTATTTTGAAATGTCACATCAGATTTTGATGATATTACTTTAGTTGGATTCCTGGGGTGGTCTAGTGTGCCCCAGCACTGGTCTGGTTGCGGGATAATGAAAACGTAATTTTTTATAATTTTTCAAAATCATGTGCAATGGTCAAATTTTGATATTTCTCCTGCCTTTAATTTTGAAATGCCACATCAGATTTTGATGAAAGTGCCTTGGTTGGATACCTGGGGGGGCCTAGTGTGCCCCAGCACTGGTCTGGTTGCGGGAAAACGAAAACTTAATTTTTAATGATTTTTCGTAATCGGGAATATTGGTCAAAAGTTGAGATTTCTTCGGCATTTTATTTTGAAATGCGACATCAGATTTCATTCAAAGTACTTTGGTTGGATACCTGCGGTGGCCTAGTGTGCCTCGGCAGTAGTCTGGTTGCGGGATAACAAAAACCTAATTTTTAATGAATTTTCTATATCGCGTGTAAAGGTCAAATTTTGAGATTTCTACTGCCTTTTATTTTAAAATGCCACATTAGATTTTGATGAAAGTACCTCGGTTGGATACACGGGGTGGCCTAGTGTGCCCCAGCGCTGGTGTGGTCACGGGATAATGAAAACTTAATTTTGAATGATTTTTCGAATTCAGGTGTAAAGGTCAAATTTTGAGAATTCCTCTGCGTTTTATTTTGAAATGCCACATCAGATTTTGATGAAAGTACTTCGGTTGGATACCTGGAGTGGCCTAGTGTACCCTAGCACTTGTCTGGTTGCGGGATAATGAAAACGTAATTTTTTATAATTTTTCAAAATCATGTGCAATGGTCAAATTTTGATATTTCTCCTGCCTTTTATTTTGAAATGCCACATCAGATTTTGATGAAAGTACTTCGGTTGGATACCTGGGGTGGCCTAGTGTACCCTAGCACTTGTCTGGTTGCGGGATAATTAAAACGTAATTTTTTATAATTTTTCAAAATCATGTGCAATGGTCAAATTTTGATATTTCTCCTGCCTTTTATTTTGAAATGCCAAATCAGATTTTGATGAAAGTACCTTGGTTGGATACACGGGGTGGCCTAGTGTGCCCCAGCACTGGTCTGGTTGTGGGATAACGAAAATTTAATTTTTGATAATTTTTCAAAATCATGTGCAATGGTCAAATTTTGATATTTCTCCTGCCTTTTATTTTGAAATGCCAAATCAGATTTTGATGAAAGTACCTTGGTTGGATACACGGGGTGGCCTAGTGTGCCCCAGCGCTGGTGTGCTCGCGGGATAATGAAAACTTAATTTTTAATGATTTTTCGAATTCAGGTGTAGAGGTCAAATTTTGAGAATTCCTCTGCGTTTTATTTTGAAATGCCACATCAGATTTTGATGAAAGTACTTCGGTTGGATACCTGGGGTGGCCTAGTGTACCCTAGCACTTGTCTGGTTGCGGGATAATGAAAACATAATTTTTGATAATTTTTTAAATCATGTGCAATGGTCAAATTTAGATTTTTCTCCTGCCTTTTATTTTGAAATGCCACATCAGATTTTGATGAAAGTGCCTTGGTTGGATACCTGGGGTGGGCTAGTGTGCCCCAGCACTGGTCTGGTTGCGGGAAAACGAAAACTTAATTTTTAATGAATATTTTAAATCAGGTGTAAAGGTCAAATTTTGATATATCTCCTGCCTTTTATTTTGAAATGTCACATCAGATTTTGATGAAATTACTTCAGTTGGATTCCTGGGGTGGTCTAGTGTGCCCCAGCACTGGTCTGGTTGCGGGGAAACAAAAACTTAATTTTTATTGATTTTTCGTAATCGGGTATATTGGTCAAAAGCTGAGATTTCTTCGGCATTTTATTTTGAAATGCGACATCAGATTTCATTCAAAGTACTTTGGTTGGATACCTGGGGTGGCCTAGTGTGCCTCGGCAGTAGTCTGGTTGCGGGATAACGAAAACTTAATTTTTAATGAATTTTCTATATCGAGTGTAAAGGTCAAATTTTGAGATTTCTACTGCCTTTTATTTTAAAATGCCACATTAGATTTTGATGAAAGTACCTTGGTTGGATACACGGGGTGGCCTAGTGTGCCCCAGCGCTGGTGTGGTCACGGGATAATGAAAACTTAATTTTGAATGATTTTTCGAATTCAGGTGTAAAGGTCAAATTTTGAGAATTCCTCTGCGTTTTATTTTGAAATGCCAAATCAGATTTTGATGAAAGTGCCTTGGTTGGATACCTGGGGTGGCCTAGTGTGCCCCAGCACTGGTCTGGTTGCGGGATAACGAAAATTTAATTTTTAATGAATTTTCTATATCGAGTGTAAAGGTCAAATTTTGAGATTTCTCCTGCCTTTTATTTTAAAAGGCCACATTAGATTTTGATGAAAGTACCTTGGTTGGATACACGGGGTGGCCTAGTGTGCCCCAGCGCTGGTGTGGTCGCGGGATAATGAAAACTTAATTTTTGATAATTTTTCAAAATCATGTGCAATGGTCAAATTTTGATATTTCTCCTGCCTTTTATTTTGAAATGCCAAATCAGATTTTGATGAAAGTGCCTTGGTTGGATACCTGGGGTGGCCTAGTGTGCCCCAGCACCGGTCTGGTTGCGGGATAATGAAAACGTAATTTTTGATAATTTTTCAAAATCATGTGCAATGGTCAAATTTTGATATTTCTCCTGCCTTTTATTTTGAAATGCCAAATCAGATTTTGATGAAAGTACCTTGGTTGGATACACGGGGTGGCCTAGTGTGCCCCAGCGCTGGTGTGCTCGCGGGATAATGAAAACTTAATTTTTAATGATTTTTCGAATTCAGGTGTAGAGGTCAAATTTTGAGAATTCCTCTGCGTTTTATTTTGAAATGCCACATCAGATTTTGATGAAAGTACTTCGGTTGGATACCTGGGGTGGCCTAGTGTACCCTAGCACTTGTCTGGTTGCGGGATAATGAAAATATAATTTTTGATAATTTTTTAAATCATGTGCAATGGTCAAATTTAGATTTTTCTCCTGCCTTTTATTTTGAAATGCCACATCAGATTTTGATGAAAGTGCCTTGGTTGGATACCTGGGGTGGGCTAGTGTGCCCCAGCACTGGTCTGGTTGCGGGAAAACGAAAACTTAATTTTTAATGAATATTTTAAATCAGGTGTAAAGGTCAAATTTTGATATATCTCCTGCCTTTTATTTTGAAATGTCACATCAGATTTTGATGAAATTACTTCAGTTGGATTCCTGGGGTGGTCTAGTGTGCCCCAGCACTGGTCTGGTTGCGGGAAAACAAAAACTTAATTTTTATTGATTTTTCGTAATCGGGTATATTGGTCAAAAGCTGAGATTTCTTCGGCATTTTATTTTGAAATGCGACATCAGATTTCATTCAAAGTACTTTGGTTGGATACCTGGGGTGGCCTAGTGTGCCTCGGCAGTAGTCTGGTTGCGGGATAACGAAAACTTAATTTTTAATGAATTTTCTATATCGAGTGTAAAGGTCAAATTTTGAGATTTCTACTGCCTTTTATTTTAAAATGCCACATTAGATTTTGATGAAAGTACCTTGGTTGGATACACGGGGTGGCCTAGTGTGCCCCAGCGCTGGTGTGGTCACGGGATAATGAAAACTTAATTTTGAATGATTTTTCGAATTCAGGTGTAAAGGTCAAATTTTGAGAATTCCTCTGCGTTTTATTTTGAAATGCCACATCAGATTTTGATGAAAGTGCCTTGGTTGTATACCTGGGGTGGCCTAGTGTGCCCCAGCACTGGTCTGGTTGCGGGATAACGAAAATTTAATTTTTAATGAATTTTCTATATCGAGTGTAAAGGTCAAATTTTGAGATTTCTCCTGCCTTTTATTTTAAAAGGCCACATTAGATTTTGATGAAAGTACCTTGGTTGGATACACGGGGTGGCCTAGTGTGCCCCAGCGCTGGTGTGGTCGCGGGATAATGAAAACTTAATTTTTGATAATTTTTCAAAATCATGTGCAATGGTCAAATTTTGATATTTCTCCTGCCTTTTATTTTGAAATGCCAAATCAGATTTTGATGAAAGTGCCTTGGTTGGATACCTGGGGTGGCCTAGTGTGCCCCAGCACCGGTCTGGTTGCGGGATAACGAAAACTTAATTTTTGATGAATTTTTTAAATCAGGTGTAAAGGTCAAATTTTGATATATCTCCTGCCTTTTATTTTGAAATGTCACATCAGATTTTGATGAAATTACTTCAGTTGGATTCCTGGGGTGGTCTAGTGTGCCCCAGCACTGGTCTGGTTGCGGGAAAACGAAAACTTAATTTTTAATGATTTTTCGTAATCGGGTATATTGGTCAAAAGTTGAGATTTCTTCAGCATTTTATTTTGAAATGCGACATCAGATTTCATTCAAAGTACTTTAGTTGGATACCTGGGGTGGCCTAGTGTGCCTCGGCAGTAGTCTGGTTGCGGGATAACGAAAACTTAATTTTTAATGAATTTTCTATTTCGAGTGTAAAGGTCAAATTTTGAGATTTCTCCTGCCTTTTATTTTAAAATGCCACATTAGATTTTGATGAAAGTACCTTGGTTGGATACACGGGGTGGCCTAGTGTGCCCCAGCGCTGGTGTGCTCGCGGGATAAGGAGAACTTAATTTTTAATGATTTTTCAAAATCATGTGCAATGGTCAAATTTTGATATTTCTCCTGCCTTTTATTTTGAAATGCCACATCAGATTTTGATGAAAGTACTTTGGTTGGATACCTGGGGTGTCCTAGTGCGCCTCTGCAGTAGTCTGGTTGCGGGATAACGAAAACTTAATTTTTAATGAATTTTCGTAATCGGGTATATTGGTCAAAAGATGAGATTTCTCCGGCATTTTATTTTGAAATGCGACACCAGATTTCATTCAAAGTACTTTGGTTGGATACCTGGGGTGTCTTAGTGCGCCTCTGCAGTAGTCTGGTTGCGGGATAACGAAAACTTAATTTTTAATGAATTTTCGTAATCGGGTATATTGGTCAAAAGTTGAGATTTCTTCGGCATTTTATTTTGAAATGCGACATCAAATTTTGATGAAAGTATCTTGGTTGGATACACGGGGTGGCCTAGTGTGCCCCAGCGCTGGTGTGGTCGCGGGATAAGGAAAACTTAATTTTTAATGATTTTTCGAATTCAGGTGTAAAGGTCAAATTTTAAGAATTCCTCTGCGTTTTATTTTGAAATGACACATCAGATTTTGATGAAAGTACCTTGGTTGGATACCTGGGGTGGCCGAGTGTGCCTCGGCAGTAGTTTGGTTGCGGGATAACGAAAACTTAGTTTTTAATGATTTTTCGAAATCGTGTGTAAGGGTCAAATTTTGATATATCTCCTGCCTTTTATTTTGAAATCCCACATCAGATTTTGATTAAAGTACCTTGGTTGGATTTCTGGGGTGGCCAAGTGTGCCTCAGCAGTAGTCTGGTCATCTTCAAATCTTTAAATGGTCTCGCCCCAGGGTAGTGCCTCAGGTATGTGGACCAAATGCTGCTGGAGGTGCCGAGGACTAAGCGCAGCCTCAGGAGGGATTGCGCCTTTTCTGTTGCCGGTCCTTCCCTGTGGAATGAGCTCTCATTAAATGTTAGGCAAGCCTGTCCATTTTTAAAACCCGTTTGAAGACACATTTTTATTCCTTAGCTTTAGACTGAACATGAAACTGTCACTGTTCTGTTCTTCTGGTATCTGTTGTAAATGTGTTTATGTGTTTTAATTTGTCTTTTAATTACTAGTTAATTTATATGCCGGCTTGTGAAATGAGCTATATCAATTAAAATGTATTGTATTGTAATATTGTATTAATTTTTAACTTAATGATAAAAGGAAAAAAGCTGTTCCATAACTTCAGCTCTTTCCAGGGGCATTGGTCTTGCTGGAATTTATTTGCATCCATCCATCCATTATCTGTCCCACTTCTCTTCTTAAGGGATGCTGAAGCCTATCCCAGCTATCTTCAGTAGGCGGGGTACACCCTGAACTGGTTGTCAGCCAATCGCAGGGCACTCATAGACCAACAACCATCGGCGCTCACACTCACACCTAGGGGCAATTTATGGTGCCCAATCAACCATGCTTGTATTCTTTAGCTTTCGACTCAACATGAGATTGTCACTGTCCTGCTGTTCTTCTGGTATCTACTGTACATGTGTCTGTGTTTTAATTTGTGTTCTAATTTATATTACACTATATTAAGTTCATAAAGTAGGTTGCCTGGTGATCATACGTTCAGCTGTTCTGATCTTGGTTTTGTTTTACTTTTGCTGCTGATCTTGCAGTTGACACCAGCACAAAAACACAACAGAACCGTGTTTTTTTTTGTTTTTTGTTTTTTGTTTTTTTAGCAGGGAGTACATGCAACGCCGTAGGAATTAGAGTGCAGTCGTCCTAGACCTTACATTCCAGGCTTTTGGGCCACGAATTCTCAGTGACATTACAACAATTATATTCACATGAGTCCCTTCATAAGAAAAACTCATGATTTGCGCGGGAAAAAACATCCAATGGGCATGTATTAAAATATGCTGGACACATCATGACAACTTATTCAACCATTTTGCATGTAAAGACTTATACGATGAACTAATGCCATAATATTGTGGGGTGTGATTCAATTTAACAGAAACTATTTATAGTTTCTAATACAATTTGATCAACATGACATATACAACTGATATGTAGAATTAGAAATCCCTTTATTGTCATTGTACTCAAGTGTGCAACGAGATTAGAGTAGCAAAGCATAGTATTCATAGAAATGAGAAACTGCTTTTTAGATGCGCACACGTGACACCATGATGTCAAAACTGAACAAGTACTTTTGAGAAATTCAATTCTGATCTGAGAAATGTACCAAAGGAACGAAGAAAAACTTTTACATCACTTGTGATCGATTTCAGAAAAATGGTTGAGTTAATGATTTACATGTCCCTTCATTAGAAAAACTCAAGACTCACTAGAGATTATTTTTTTAATGGAGATGTTTTTAAAATATACTAGTCATATTATGACAACATGTTCAACCATTTTGCATGTAAAGAGTTATACGATGAACTAATACCCAAATGTTGTGGGGTGTGAAGCAATTCACTAGAAAGTCATTATAATACATTTTGATAAACATGACATTGATAACAATAATGTATGAAACAATGGATAATTGTACAATATCATTTGCGCGAATGTGGCAAAGCATCAAAAATGAAAGAAATTAGAATTTATATGCACAAGTGTCAAGGAAGTGAACATTAAACAAGTAGCTTTGAGAAATTCTATTCTGATCTGATAAATAAACCAAAGTAACTGAGAAAAACAGTAAAACAATGGTCATCAAAACAAAAATGGTAAAAAAAAGTTGCCAGTTATCTTGACAAAGTCTTATCCGCACACAATGACAGAAGGACTTGTCTTCCTAATAGCAGGGACATACTCACGGATATTTACTTTAGTCCTCACTGAAGGCCCTACTTCACTTGGCCCCCAATGCACGTCCCTGTCTCCCTTGAGATCCAAACAGCAACAAATGTGAATGAATCAACAGCGGTGGCTGCTGTGCAAAGTAATCCCTTTACAATGACAATAAAGGGATTTCTAATTCTAATGGGCCAAACCAGAAAGGTATTCCTTTCTTATTTATTCTACAACTCGATCATAAATCTCCTCGCGTTCAAAGAATTACTTAGTATTGCATATGCATTTTTTTTTAAATTAGTGCCTACGCACGGTTAGTACAGTAAATGACGTCCATTGAGGGAACACATAGAGGTGTCTTGCTGCCAAACATACCGACAGTGGCGCAAAAAGTATGTATGGGACAACTACGGCGCATAGGGGTGCCACACGAGAGGGGGCGCCAAAGCGATGGGGGCAAAATAATATTGGAGTGGACATTTTATATATTTAACGGTGGTTTGTTCACGGTTAAGGTTTGATCTAATCACTAATACTAATAGAGGTATGTCACTGATAGGCTCCGTGACTGTCACCGCCACCCCCCACCCTGCGAGCTCACAGAGACAGTCCAGTGCGCGCGACCTCGAGAACGCGAGCGGTGAGTGTTTAAAATTCAAACGTCTGATGATGCTAAAGATGGAGAAGCAAAATAGAACGTGCTCAGGTGCACAAAACCGAAAAAAGGAACAGGGAGATGGAGAAAGACTATGCAGCCATGAAAACCAGCGTTTCAAAGTGGTTAAAAGACAGTAGTAGTAAGAGCCACACGTGGCTCAATGAAACGTTCAATAAAAGTTTGAAATAAAAGTGTTATATTCCCCACAAAAATGTATTCATAGGCTACATATAAAAAATTAAATTGTTATTACTATATGTTTATTATTTTATATATTATGTATTTTTGGTTGGGGAGCCTGTTATGTGTCTGCATACACCCCAGAAAGTAGGTAGTTGCCCCCCTGCGTACAGACCAGCTGATATTTTTAAAAAAAGAATATTTAAGTGTTTGGCAAAATTGCTTACTATAACAAGCACTTGTTCTTTATATAGAACATCCACAGCAGTAGGTTTAATCACAATGAAAATATACAAGTTTAATACTTGTGTATTTTTATTTTGTTCCATTAAAGCAAATGTTGACTATTGTTCACATATATGAAGTTTATGCAAAGGGTTTGTTTAGGTTGGTTTTAATGCCTAAAAAGTACTATCTTAATAGGGTAAATTATAGTATTAAAAAGAGCTTTTGAGAGCTAGCTTGAGATATCAACTAAATCCAAAGAAACATACAACAATTCGTATTAAAATTCCATTATTTTTGCTTGAGGCGGGTGGAGCAGTATGAGCTTTACCATCTGGTGTCCACCCAACACAGGGATTGAACACCTGCTTCCAATTTTCCAGTGCAGAGTGCTGACCACTGCGCTAATAGTCTAGACCGCTGGTCCAGAAGTGATGTTTACGTATAATTGCATCTGTTACACATGACATTTTCCTCGGCAGAGGGGTGGATGAGACAGGAAAAGACCTTTCCCGAAGTAGCCCAGCAGGCTGGACCATCAACACACACATTAATCTATTATTGATTGGCAACATACTGTATGTCTACCTAATAACTGTGCATTTACGTAGACCCAGTGGAAGGCCGAGGCCTCTGCCCCGATCGGGCTAGTATTAAAAGATTAATTAATTTATGCAACAAATGAGTTGTGTCATGGATTATAATGTAAAATTGAAGACATAAATCACACACAATAAAGACATTGACCAAAAATAACACTGAAAACTGAAAATTTAATGTAGTACACTTAGTATCTATGATGGCACATCTCTGTCACTTTGTTCTAATGACAATTAATCCTGCTACTTTTTCATACGGTCATTTGAGGACATTGCAATCTTGTATTAGAAGTAGGGAAGTTATTTTCACTGTTAAAATGTAAAAGTAAATATTAATTGCAAAGATAGCCATCATGTCCAGTATTGCTTCAGTAAAACAAAACTATTACAACACAGCAGAATATTCTATAAGCAACAAAGAGGAGAGAGGACACAGACTTAAATATAACATGAGTGAAAGGCCGACTACAACCTAGACTGGTGGCCAGTCAACCAACAGGGCACACACATTCTAAAATCCATAAATTTCCATTCACATTGTCACTGACGGAACCATCCAACCTTTCATGATATGAACATTTTTTTTTAATGTTTAAATTACGAGAATAAAATATTAAATATTATCAGGGCAGGGGCGGCACGGTGCACGACTGTTTAGCACAATGGCCTCACAATGCAGAGGTCATGGGATCCAGATCCCGCCTTTCTGTGGAGAGTTTGCACATTCTCCCCGTGCCTGCCTGGGTGTTCTCCGGGTACTCCAGTTTCCTCCCACATTCCAAAAACATGCACGGTAGGTTGATTGAACACCCTGAAATGTCCTTAGGTGTGTTTGTGAGTGCGGATGGTTGTTCGTCTTTGAGTGCCCTGCAATTAGCTGGCAACCAGTTCAGGGTGTACCCTGCCTACTGCTCGAAGACAGCTAAGAAAGGCTCCAGCACGCCTGCGACACTCGTGAGGAGAAGCGGCTCAGATATTGTATGGATAATATAATGTCATGTGTCATGTCATTATCCACACTGCTTATCCTGTACAGGGTCGCGGGAGGGTACGGGAGCCTATCCCAGCTGACTACGGGCGAAAGGCGCACTACACCCTGAACTGGTCGCCAGCCAGTCACAGGGCAGACCTAGATACCATCACTGAGTGGGAACTGAACCCACGCTGCCCGCACACAACTCGGGCGAGTGTACCACTACACCATCAGTGACCCTGGATAATATAATATAATTTTTTAAATTATTTATTATTATTTTTTGTTATTCTAATTTAATTTGATTAATTCTGATAATCTGCAACAGTATTAGAGATTTTCTCCTGCGACAAGAGAAGTACAGGCGAATATCTGACGACGAATATTTGCGACCTTGAACGAACCCTGACGTAAATGCGCATTTTTCTACCTTCGCCAACAGTCGTGTTTGAGGGTAATGTCTCAATGTAAACAATGAACTTGGTTTAAAATATATATTTTTAAACTATGAATTGACCAAGTTCTCAAAACTGAAAAGAATATAATCTAATGTAATCCATCTAGCAATACTATATCTCTGTG
Source organism: Idiotropiscis lumnitzeri (assembly GCF_059441095.1). Lineage (NCBI taxonomy): Eukaryota > Metazoa > Chordata > Actinopteri > Syngnathiformes > Syngnathidae > Idiotropiscis > Idiotropiscis lumnitzeri. The sequence continues at coordinate 14,793,356 of NC_142408.1, read as the reverse complement.
CATCTATTAAATCATTAACCTCTCATGTGATCTCTTCCATCTCCTGTTCCTATCCCTTTGGAATTAATAATTTTCTTATTTCCATCCTGCAACTCATTTTATGTTGAACATTTATGTTAAATTATGATTGTGAGTGTGAATGTTTATCTGTGTGTGCCTTGCGATTGGCTGGCAACAGATTTAGGATATATATATATATATATATATATATATATATATATATATATATATATATATATATATATATATATATATATATATATTGCCTGTGTGTAGAATGTCTTAACTCAGAAATCAGCTTTGCATAGTACATTGTTAACTATCGGGACATTCCTCATTAAGGAAATGCATATGTAACAGTAAGCAGCCAATATAGAGATAAATCACTTGGATAAAAACTATTTTCTGTATGTTAAAAATAATGTACTGTACAATATTCTGTTAAAAATAGACTGATAAAATAAATAACAAACTAAAAGTACAGTATAGTTCGTGTACTCCAAACACATATGCATTTAAATTATGTCATCAAGGAGATGCGGAGTCCCTACCCAGTCCAATGTCCTTGGCTCAGACGCAGCCATAATCATGCACATGAACTGTTTACCTGTCCTCTTATCAATCGGATAAATAGTGGTGGGGGTGAATCTTAGGTTATTTTCCACAAATTCACAGAGCTGCTGATACACTTGAGGGTATTCATGGCGTAAGAATACTCCTCGAATCCTTAACTCTCGTTGTATATTGATAAAACAGATTTCTCTGGCCTTCCTGCCTTCTTCTCCTGCTTTGTCAATATCTGCTGTTCCTGGTGGTGGAGTTAGGATCAGGGTTTCCATCTCACCCTGTTTCTTGTGGATTTTTCTGTCTGGGCTAAAAGAAGCCAGAGCTACCTTTGCATATTTTCTGACTGCTGGCGCTTGATTTCTTGGTGAAGGCCCATCAGGCAGCTGCTCACCGACAGCAATAGATACATTCAAGATAAAACATTCATTTGGGTCATATTCTTTTCCAGCTTCTTGCAACTCTTTACAGTATTCACCAAGGTTGTCTTTGAAACTTTCAAGCTCCCTCAGGGACAAGTATGTAGGTGACATAGGTAGACTATCCATGCCTGCCTGCAAAAAGTTACTGGAAGACACAGTGTTTGGGAAACCAAGGAAGAGTACGCCTCTACCTCGAGAAAGATAACCAACTTTGGCAAGACGGGAGAAGGCTTTGTGGACTTCAATAGTCTCACGACAATGTTTGATAATATGTCGACATGAGCTGCCGATTCTACCATAAACACAACTCTCTTTATGAATGTCCCAGTCTTCTCTTCGGCAGTTGCGTGAGCAGTAATAGGTGTAGCAGCTGTGACAGGATTTAAAGTAGAGGCAAGCATTGAACAGAGTTTCGGTTCTCCGGCATTTGTTGTTCGAACACATCATTGTATCATCCTCATCTGGGCTCTGATCCGGGGAGCACTCATCTCCACCCCTCATTGCATTACTTGCCCCATCCATATCTGGAAAAGAATTAGGATTTAATCTCATTGAAGTTGGTTGCTTGTCAAGAGGAGGTGGTTCTTCTGGAACAGCCTCCGAGCTCTTCCTTGACAAAGATACTGCCTCTTCCTCATCAATTAGCTTCTTCAGCTGATCTAGTATGTGCTCACTCGCCCTTCGACTAGGCGGTTTGTAGTCAGTCACAAGATCAGCCAGCAGCTCATCAAGTTGTTCAAGGCTTTGCTGAAGAGAGTTGTCATGTGGCTTTTCTTTGGTTGAGGCTTTAATGTCATGCTGACCTTCACTGCATCTCAAGTCCAGAATATCCCAACTGGCAGACTTTCCTTCAGCCTTCCTAAGATTCCCAGTCCGAAAGTCATTATCAGTAATTGTGATCTCAGGAGTTACTAACCACTGTTTGCTCGTAGTGTTCTTTGATGTTGGTGGAGGGCTTTGGTCAATCAAGGAGTTATCAGACATGGATAAAGCTGCATAACGTCTTGGTGAAGTGGAGAGATTGACTACCACTGGCTGTGGTTTGTCATCTGGAGCTCCTACAGGTTTCCTTGGATCAAGATCATTGTAGCTCTGATGCCGTTGAACAGAAGGGGGTTGTTCCCTCTCTGTGTGCGAGGTGAGAATATCATCCAATGATCGTGAATAGGATTTATAATCTGTGCCAATTCTTTGAGTTTCTGCAGAAGTGTTTGAATACCAAGGCATTAATGCAGCCTCTTGTTGGACTCTGGTTGGAGTGATTTGGGACACATAAGTTACCGGATTCGAGGAATAGCCAGAAGCATAGGAACTGTACCAATCATCAGTGTGTGCCTGAATAATTCTCACATTTTTTTGGCTGTCTGTATAATGGGCCCTTGCTGGGATGTGGTGCTGCGGTGGCATGGCATGAATGTCGTGTGAGTAATAAAACCTTGGAGGAGCAGTCTGAATTTGATAAGACCTTGGATCATCCCCATAAAATATTCTTGTAGGTTGTGGTTGTATGATGTATGGCCCTGGCTCATTTGCTGTAAAGGATTTTGGATACCCTGTCTGTAAAGTGTATGGATAGTGTTCCATTTCATTGTGGTAAGGCCTTGTACCCATAGCATGCACCATTCGATCTCTTTGATCATGTACATATTGCACTTTGGAGGTTTGTCCTGTGTTATGTTGATCATGAAAATAAGAACTTGGCTGAGGAGGAGCAGTGGTAACATAGCTATTGGGATCCTCTTTATAAAACATTGGTATTGGCATGTTCGGACTGGAGTGAGTTCTGTTTTCTGTGTCATATCTAGAAGAAGACATCCCTTTGAAAGGAACTTCCATTTGGTGTTTGTACTTATTTGGCAGACTGTAGGAATTATGAGAAGCTTGCTGACTCTCTGTACCCAATGACTCTGTGGGCGTTGGTGCCCTAGAATAGGAGAAATGGCGGGGCACAGTCAGGCTCTTACTCCCCCAATTATGGTGTCTTTGCCAAGGGATGTCCATTTGAGGCGTAGGACGTTTCTGTCCAGTGTGATGTAATGCTGAATCATTTGGTTTAATGTCTACCCGACATCTGACATGAGGGCTGGTTGCTGGTTTATCCTGTAGTGCCTCCTCATAAGTATTAGCTAAATAATGGGGTGAATATCTAATATTACCACTTATTTGAGGTTGAAGTCCAACAGGAGGTACATCATGTAAGTGAGCTCTATTTGCTACATAGGAAGACTCCTTATGTGGGGATATGGTAGGTTTCCAGTGAGATTCTTCAACAGTGCATCGGGACTCCCTTCCCTTCCTCCCTGAGGATGAGGATTCAAATAATATAGGGTTAAGATTAGTTTGAACTCGAGGTGCACTTTTTGACCGAGCTCTTCGTTTTTGCTCAGGGACTGCGGGCTCACTGTTCATACTTGTGTCCATTGGTTGAGATGTTAACCTATAGTTGAAAATATCTGGAGCAGAAAAGCGATACCTCTGATGATGACCCAGGGCATTCCAGACAATATCTGGGTTAGCCCCATGCCTGTCAGTCTTTTTCTTGTGTGGGGAATGCATTGAGTATTTATGATGTTTCGAGTACTCCAATGAGTTATCTTCTAAGATACGGCAGTGCTGCTTATTGTCCTTGCTCTTAAAGTCTTCCAGTGTGCTGCAATTTAAAGAATTACATTCTTTGGAGACTTGCAGGGATTTGGAGAGTGAAGGAATGCGGCTAATTTTTATGTCTCGATGCACACTTGATACCAATAAGTCAGGTGGTCCCGTGAGTGTCATCTTAAAAGGACGCCTTTAATTTTCGTCATTAAGCTCAATGGTTGTTGAAATGGCCTAAAAGAGAAAAAAACAAAGAATATTAGGA